>NC_044053.1:7850985-7855985 GCF_902167405.1 Gadus morhua
GAGAGAGAGAGAGAGAGAGAGAGAGAGAGAGAGAGAGAGAGAGAGAGAGAGAGAGAGAGAGAGAGAGAAAATGAAGAATGGGTTAGTAAGAGAGGGAGGGAGAGCCAGAGTGAGACAGGGAGGAAAGGAGAGAAAGGGTGAGAAACAGAGAGAGAGATGGAGAGACACAGATAGAGGGAGAGAGGAATCGTGTGTGCGAGAGGGATGGAGGGAAAGAGAATGGGAGAAAGAAAAGGAGATGAGAGGGACAGGAGACAAAAAGATAGAGAGATAGGAGGAAAGAGGGATAGTGAGTGAGAGGGAGCGCGAGAGAGGAGGACGGAGAGAAGCGGGGGAGGGCTGACAAGGGGGCTGTGCAGGTGAGAGAGAAACAGGAGCCCTGCTTGTGTTTTCTTTTCTTTTTCTCTTCTTTTGTGAAGACGTTAAGTGCTGCGCGGTCTTTCAGAGTGTCCTGTTTCACCCCAGCCTCCTTGACCATCTGACCCCCCCCCACACACACACACACAACCCCCCTTCCAACCCAACCACCCAACCACACACACACACACACACACACACACACACACACACACACACACACACACACACACACACACACACACACACACACACACACACACACACACACACACACACACACACACATACACGTTATGGCCTTACCCCCACCTCCATCAAAAT
Source organism: Gadus morhua (assembly GCF_902167405.1). NCBI lineage: Eukaryota > Metazoa > Chordata > Actinopteri > Gadiformes > Gadidae > Gadus > Gadus morhua. The sequence goes on from NC_044053.1 coordinate 7,851,667, forward strand.
TTGAACTAGTGATGCCATTGGAAGAATACTGTCCATGCTGCACTGTCACAGTCGTTGCATTTCACTATCGGCAGCTCTCTTTTATCGAAAGACGATTGGTGGTCTGGTTTAAATAACCAGACTGGTTCGGCCCTCAAAGGTGCAGGTAAGGCATGGATGCCAATGATAGATACAGGTGTTCAGGTGACCTTCGGCTCTGAGTCAAACACCCTGACCACTACAATTTCCTACTTTTTATGTTTTCATTTTTTGCTATCTCAGAACCCATCAGCTCTTGCCTGACATCAATTTAAGCCTCGGAGGGAAAGGCCAAAAGTTTCTCTTCTGTGCATTGTTTACATTGTTTGAATTCATAAACATTTTAAAAGAGCTAATGAAAAGTTAAATCATTGCTCTTGCCCATTACCCATCAGTTATCAGACAATAGCCTAGATTGCATTTTGGCTGATGCGTCATCAACTCGGACTGTTCACATGGATGTATCCAAAGCCCGCTCAAATGTGACTGGTTGCTGTAATACCTCAGTCTACAAACTGACAACAGAAACCAGACAGCATCCAATCCCAAATTCAGGTCCCTTGCCTGAAGATGCTGCATTCTGATGCAGATATCTGTGTCTATAGATTATTGTTTTCACAACCATGGCTTTAAGATGCATGATGTCGGAGATAAACTGTGGACAATGGAACACGATTGGGATTGAAACACATAACCTGCCAGCTGGAAGTGAAACACCCTAACCACTAGACAAGGTGAGAGTCCGAGAGTGATGGATCATATTGTTTTTAGCCAAAGCTAATTTACGACACTTGTCCCTAGTAGGGCTTCTGGCTAAAAATAAAAACACAATTTATGATTATTAGAAATAGGAAAAGGAAAATGGAAGTGAGGTAAATGGAAGAGAAAATAAGACAAACAGAGAGAGCCACAGTGTAAAAACTAAATATGAGAGCAAAATCGTTGCTGAATTAGCCACAATTTTGTGTTTCTTTTGAACGTGAAAAATGTGGGGATACGTTTCAAGTGGTCTGGCAGTGAGCTCCATAACTTTGTCCATTGATGCAATGATGATGCAGGTCTTCTGGTGACACAGCACACATGAGCTGGACAACCCTTACACGAGAGAGAGAGACAGAGAGTCACAGAGAGAGAATAAGATAAGGGAGAAAGAAGGAAGAAAGAGAGAGAGAGCCAGAGAGATAGAGAGAAAGAGAGAGAGAGAGAGAGATAGAGAGAAAGAGAGAGAGAGAGAGAGAGAGAGAGAGAGAGAGAGAGAGAGAGAGAGAGAGAGAGAGAGAGAGAGAGAGAGAGAGAGAGAGAGAGAGAGAGAGAGAGAGAGAGAGGGAGAGAGAGAGAGAGAGAGAGAGAGAGAGAGAGAGAGAGAGAGAGAGAGAGAGAGACAGAGAGAGAGAGAGAGAGAGAGAGAGAGAGAGAGAGAGAGAGAGAGAGAGAGAGAGAGAGAGAGAGAGAGAGAGAGGGAGAGAGAGGGAGAGAGAGAGAGAGAGAGAGAGAGAGGGGGATGACAGGTTAAGAGAGGCACGGTGATGACAGATGACGTTATTGACAGGAGGTTGGAATGCAGAGGTGGGAGGTATTGATTTTTATATTATTTGCAACACATGTGTGATGATGTGTGTTGAATATAAAAATCTGTTTATTTTAGGCATCCATATTTTTACTTTGTTTGGCTAAATTCAGAGGCAGTTTGAGGCTCTATGGTTGAAAGGGGAGCATCATGGCAATAACCATGATGCTACTTGTTGTTTCCGTGGTAACCGGGGCACGGTGGTAAGGCTGACAACAGGCGTGTCGCAATGGCGATACGGCTGTCTGCTGCCACCTCGCCTGCATGGTGCCACTTGTCCTGTCGACAGCCTTTGTGTGTGTGTGATTGTGTGTCTGTTTGTGTGTGTGTGTGTGTGTGTGTGTGTGTGTGTGTGTGTGTGTGTGTGTGTGTTTGTGTGTGTGTGTGTGTGTGTGTGTGTGCGTACGTACGTGCCTGTGTGTGGGTGTGTGTGTGTGTGTGTGTGTGTGTGTGTGTGTGTGTGTGTGTGTGTGTGTGTGTGTGTGTGTGTGTGTGTGTGTGCGTACATGCCTGTGTGTGTGTGTGTGTGTGTGTGTGTGTGTGTGTGTGTGTGTGTGTGTGTGTGTGTGTGTGTGTGTGTGTGTGTGTGTGAGTGTGTGTGTGTGAGTGGGTAGGGGAACATTGGAAATAGAAAATGGAAAATTCCCATGTGAAGTGCGTGATCAGTTGTGAATTGCATGGAGAGGGGATCAGAGAAGGTTGTTGAGGTTATGTTTTGTTGATGGGGGTCTATGAAGGTGGTGGTTTGGGTGGAGAAGTTGCGGGTAATGCTTGAACAGAGGTGGAAGAGGAAGGTAGTTGTTGGTGCTTTCCTGTGTCATACCCTTCCATTACCTTGTAGGGCTAGCCTCTAGGATCCAGCCAGAGCGCTGCCTAACATCACAGCCAGTAGCCAGCTAGGTGCTGGCTAGGGCTAGCTTGAAACAACTTTCTAGAAACCACTAGAGCTAGCCATTGAGAGCTAGAGACAGCTAGAGCATTAATAGCTAGAGACAGATGGGTGATAGCTAGAGATAGCTTGTGGCAGCTTTTGCTAATTAGGGCAAGCTAGAAACCAGCTAGGTGCTGGCCAGGGCTAGCTTGGGGCCAAGTAGGGGTCAGCAATGACTAGTGCCCCCAACTCCCCTTCAGGTCAAGGTAGGGGTGTGGTGGTAGGGGGTGCAGGTGTAGAAGGCTGGAGTAGGTGTATGCAGATGTGGATGTTGGTAGACTAGTATATTTGCGGTAGGTGTGTAGGCATGCATGTTGGCATGTGACATGTGTTGACATGTGTTTGTATATTTGGTCTTGTATTCAAGTAAGGAAGGTAGGTTGATCGCATGTTGGTAGGTTTATGTGTTGTTGTGTAAGTGTGTAGTTTGTTGTGGAGATGGGTAGGTTGCTGTGAAGGTAGGTAGGTTGATGTGTATGTGGACAGCCATGCGTGTTTGTTGTTCATAGTAACTCTGGGAACAAATGAGTAGATGGTGGTCACTGTGGGCTAAAATTAGCCTGGCTAGCTGTGCCTGTGTTGTGTGGGACAACTGGGCGAGGGCATGCAACTGCAGTCAGTCAGTTAGCACCTTTTAAGACCTTCACTGTAACAATGTCAACACTGATATCTAGACCTCAAGTCAAGTTATGAACGTCAATCATAACAAAATCACCTAGACACATACAATGGTCAATAATGTGTTGTTTCGTTGATGTAGCATAGAATGTCATTCCTTTTTTTCCTGATAACTTTTTAATTGAAAGCACTATCCTGTTCATTCTACTGTGACAACCGCATTTCCCTCCAGGGATGAGTAAAGTAACATCTTACCTTATCTTAAATCCATAAGTTGCCAAGCTATTTGACACAGATCACAAACTTCCAAGGGAGGAGGAAGGTGTTGTGGGCCTACTTTGTTTTTACGATATATAGCAGACGGCAGGCAATTGAGGTTAAACAGCTAGGTTACCTTTCTCTCTCTCTCTCTCTCCCTCCTGGAGCATTATCATTACCTGGCCGGCTGGATAGCCGAGTATATAATAAGTGCTCACCTGCTGCAGTGCCTAAAGACAGGGTTTAGCCAGCTATGTTTCCGTCCGGGCCGAGCAGAAGGTGTTCAGAGGTGTTCTAACAGAAACATCCCCGGTGAGGAATTCCTCTGTGTTTTCATTTCGAGGCCCGCTGACACCAACGACATATGTCTGTCGCCCGGCCGTCAACCGATGGGGGGAATAAATCTAGCGAGCGGGCCTCGATGAGACGCTGAAACCCAAACCGGTCAGCTGTAATGGCCCCGCCGGGTCCACCTAGGGCCAGGGGGTCACATGTTTCAGGGTCCATGGCTAATTTGCGAGACAGATTTTGTGTTTTGCTAGGCCCCGTGGAGGTCAAAGTGTTTGCATGCTGTTTGTTTTCTGGGCACAGAGACGCATGATTGTTCAAGGAGCCGACGCCATGAGAGCTTCTGTAGCGACATAAAAGAGAGAAGGTGGTAATATGTATTAATGAAGACACGCTGCCCTGTGATTGGCCTCTTTCTCAGGGACGGGGGAGGTTGTTGACAGCATAGGTTAAGGTGGATCATTGGACAGGACTTGAGTCTGATGTGGAGAAATGATCATGACCATCTGGATGAGATCCCTGAAAAAGCAAGAGGCTTGGATCTAAATGTATATGTATACATGTATATTTTTATTAATATATTACACAGCGATTTATCAAAATTGTATATACAGCACACTCATCGTACATTCAAACATG
>NC_044053.1:7860985-8030985 GCF_902167405.1 Gadus morhua
TAGGCCTACATGTTTTATGTAGCCTATATTGGAATTGCCATAATCTAGGGCGGCTAACCTGAGCGAGATGATTTGTTCGTGTTAATGGGTAGAATTGGTTCCTCTTGCAAATTACACAAAAAATATATTTTTTCTAAAATTTCTGACAAATATCATCAAAGTTTAGATATTTGAAAAATATTTGTTATTTTTCCCTTTTTATAAAAAGGGGGAGAATCACCCGTCTCCTAATTTTAACCAGTATGTGAGGACGCAGGGCGCGGTGACGGACCAGCTCAGCCGCAGACAGGTCAGGGTCTACCAGCTCTACAGTCGCACCAGCGGGAAGCACGTCCAGATTCAGGGCAAGCGGGTCTCCGCCACCGCCGAGGACGGCAACACCTTCGGTAAGCCCCCGAAACCTCCCACCTCTATCTCCATCCTCCCACCTCTCTGCGTTCAATACTCCACCTTTGGAAAACATTTGCTCATGGCTGTGGATTTGAAGCTATCTCTCGTCAGGGGGTCTGGGTGGGTCTGGGTTGGGGTGGGGGGGTGGGGGGGGGGGGGGGGGGCACGGCTACCTCTACAGGTAGCCGGAGGTCCCACCCTCTACGAGGAGCTGTACTTCAGGGCCTCTATGTTAATATGTCCCTCCGATCCAAACTGAAGGCCTCTTCGTCTGGCTGGTGATGGGCTGATTAGCGGGGGTCTTTTGTCCACGGCACGGCACCAATACACATCGGCGCGGGGCGGGCGAGGGGTCTTAATGAAGTGATAACGCACTCACGGTTTCAATGCAGTCCACGTGTGTATTCCACCCGTTTCTCTTCTAACGCCGATCACCGTTACGAGACAGGGCCATCACGTTGAACACCTCGTTATGTTTTAGTTTGCATGGAAATGGACCCCCACCTTAGTTATTTCCTTAAAGCGTTCATTTAAAATGTGTTAGGGCCCAATTAAATCACAATGGGCAACCAAGGACACTGCGTGATCGATCCAGACTGTTAATGATTCTTTGATTGGATTTATCGAGTTGTTTATTGAAACCAAGCGATGTAGCCTAATGATGGACTTTATAAGTCTTTAATGTTACTGTTAATCTTGGAACATTAATGGGAATGATGAAATACTATAAAATAAAAACGAAATAAAAAATAAAGAAATTAGGGAATCGATCAATAAAATGGATTATTGAGGAAATGTAGCCTAATTCTCAATCGCACAGAGTAGGAATATCAAACCGTCGTTACGCCGATTTTGGATTATATAGGCCTACTGCACTTGAATAAACAGAATTAGCGGAGTAAGCCTGCTGACTATTGTTTGGGCATCTTAATGTCAAAATATTTTTTTTTGGGAAGATCTGAGGACACGTCTGATCTGCTCCACCTCTGAAATGGTTTGTCTTGCCTGTAGGCCACCATTTACATATTTTGATCAAGTTGGTCAGTTAAACAAATTCTACTATTTGTATTTTAAATTACTATACATATACTATATATTTGAATGACCACACAGTAGAAGCTATATTTGGTTTGAGATTGTGCGTATGTGTGTGTTTGAGAGAGAGAGAGAGAGAGAGAGAGGGAGATATAAGACATGTGTGTGTGTTTTAGGGGTGATGTTTTTCATTTTCTGACGATGAATAATATGGATTTATACTATTGCATGAACTGTTTCTTGTTTTGGCTCTGTCCCTAGCCCGTCTGTATGTAGAAACGGACACGTTCGGCAGCAGAGTTCGGATCCGAGGAGCAGAAAGCGGTCGCTATCTCTGCATGAACAGAAAGGGGAAACTAGTGGGAAAGGTTTGTCTTCAGTCTCTCTTCTTATTCCTTCTCCAACTCCTTCAGTCGACTCTGATTTATTTAAGATGATTTTAACATTATTTTCGTGCGTGCGTGCATGTATGTGTTCCGATTATTTAGACGAATCACACCATTATTATTATTAGGTGTCTACAGCAGTCAAATGTGTTGTAGACGCTTGACCTATTTTTACTTTAGAATAAGGCAACCCTGGTTTACTTTGCTTCCATCTATAGGCCAAAAGAGATATATCATCCTTATGCCCTTTAGATCACATCCGCGAAATATATAAATATCAAATCCATACAGATACAGTATATATCTCAATATATGTCAGTATATGTGCCTTGAGAGAGAGAGAGAAACATCTTAGAGCTTTGTTATGTTTTGTAACAGCGTTAGATAATGCAACACATTGATCAAGAGCATTCATTTATAATGAATGAAGATCATTTGAATACTCAATTCTTCTTATGAGATGTTTAAACCCTTGAACTCTAGCATTTCCCATCTTATCCCAAGTATCTTCACATTAAAAGGTGCTAATAATAATATCCTGCTGTTTGTTGCATGTCAAGATAATGGAGGATCATAATGTTCTCATTCTGGTCATCCCAGCAGGAACCAGGACAGTAGTAGAATTACAAAGAGATCATCTAATATACTCTTCCTCTCTCTCCCCAGCCCAACGGCCGGGGCATGGACTGTATCTTCACCGAGATCGTCCTGGAGAACAACTACACAGCCTTCCAGAACGCCCGCTACGACGGTTGCTTCGTGGGCTTCACCCGCAAGGGCCGACCACTGAGGGCCTCCCGGACCCGGCAGAACCAGCGCGAGGTCCACTTCATCAAGAGGCTCCACAAGGGCCCCCCGCCCTTCCCCAACACGGATCACAGTAAACACTTTGAGTTCATCCGCTTCCCGCCCATACGGCGAGCCAAGCGGAACCGCAAGTCCCCCCCCACGTCCATTCCCCCAACTTCCTCCTCCTCATGAGCCCGCCCCAGCGATGACCACGGTGGATGTGGTGTCATGGTTGTGGTGGTGATGACTCGGACTGATGATGACATCGCCGGGACAGGAGACGATGTGAATTTATTTTTGTATATTATTATTCAGAGAGAGTGAGATAGAGAGAGCGAGATAGAGTGAGAGAAACAAAGACACTGCCGAGGTCAGTGAGGCGATGTGTTGCATTGACAATCGTGTGTAAATATGGAAGAGAGAGGAAGATGGATGATATTTAATAGACCTGTGTGTGTGTGTGTGTGTGTGTGTGTGTGTGTGTGTGTGTGTGTGTGTGTGTGTGTGTGTGTGTGTGTGCATGTATGTGTGTGCGTGTGTGTGCGTGTGTATGCGTGTGTGTGCGTGTGTGTATTTGTGTGTGAGTGTGTACGTGTGTGTTTTTACACTCACTGGCAGTAGTGCCAGTAACGTATATGAGATGAGAGGCCATGAGGGTGAGGGTGTTAATAAACACAGACTGACCACAAACCTGCAGACAAATGAAACGCTGTGACCCTTCAGATCACAGCTTTGTACAGTGGGGCCAAAATAGATTTCCAAATTAAGAGCCCTCTCCCCTTTTTATAAGGACAACACAAGCTGCCTAGACACGCCAGAATGGCAACAATGACACAACATCCCACAACACACGATACAGACAACATCAAACCAAACAACAAACAAACAAACAAACAAACAAACCGAAATCACCCAAAATGCATCATAATGTAAAGGCATTCAAATCTTATATAAATAGTGCAATACATTGTATATTTGGTCCGTTATGAAACAAAAATAACATATTTAATTTACCACATCACATCACAAAAACACAGATCATACAGCAAACCACCATATCATACTGCCATACAACAGCCACATACATTTTATAAGAGCCCAGCCTGCAGGTCCTGCGGCGTGACCCCTGCTGGGACAACACGCAGCTCACCGCCTTCCACTCCAATAGCCTACCTCCTGATTAAAAGAGTAGCGACGGACGGAAGGAGCTCCGATGCACTTGGACCAGATAAAACTCACCAGTGATATTAGCGCCATTAAGGCCTAATGGGTGTTGATAAGAAACCCCGATTGGCTGGCCAGGAGATCACAAGAGTTCGTTTGGTTTCCACGGGTAAAGAAATGTATTGACATCTATTTCAGGACTGATGCGAGATGCCTCTTGAAGGAACAATTTGCGGGACGTCATAGTTGACTGAGTGTCGCGCGGGGTTGGCATTCATGCCCTCATCATCGCTAATCCTCTCCCGTCATCGTTTGTCTCATCTGCTGATGTATCGAGGATGTATCCCGCTGTGGTTCATTAAAAGTACTCAAACATTGTCTTAAGTTGTGACCCTGTTCTAATGCATGTTTGTGCAAGTAAACAACACAATATTTATAATAATAACCTGCAGTAATATAGGATACGATATGGTTGCATGATCGAAGTTACGGATTTAGAGTTATGTGTATAATTCTCCCATTCGGGTCAAAAAAATCACCAAGTGATGAGGGAGGAAAAGTCATCCTAGTTGAGAAATAAGAACTCAAATATATCAGTTAAACAGCTATGTCAAATAAGACAACATAAAGGCATAAATTAGACGTCAAATACTCCAGAAAATACCTCAGATATCCTACCGGTAGATGTGGTTCTGTATGTGTTGCTGGCGGTTGGTTTTCACCTCTCTGGTGACCTCTAGAGGCATGTCTCTGAAATGATCTCAGAAATCCTACCGGTTGATGCGGTTTAGCATGTGTTGCTAGCGGTAGGTTTGCATCACTCTGGCGCCCTCTAGAGGCATGTCTCCGAAATCACGCCCGGTCAGGTGGTCAGTCAGCTGATTCCCCACAACCAGGAAGCTGATTGCACTTTTTTCAGTGTTTGGAAAGAAAAGCCACCAGGTTATCGTAAACATAAACAAAAACTAGACACCCTGCGCTGTTATATCCATTCGTTTTTATGTTTTAATAAATACGAACGAGTATTAACACGCATTTAACATGTTTGGTGGCGCCGACGAAGAGGATGGAGATTTCCTGTCTCCTTCGGGGGGGTAAGTTTTCCACCTCAGACAACAAACCCTCAGAGCTTGGATATTTCCAAAGTTGATATGGACTTTGGACCAGAACAGGGATTGGTTACGGCGTCCCCAGCTCTTGATTAATACCAATGAGCGATACAACAACGTATAACGTAATGAACGTTACCTCTGCTACGCTTGCTTCGACAGAAATCATTTGTCACATGTTTCCAACTACCACACACTACGTCAGACACAGCCTGAACTTTGCAAGAAACCTTTACTTAGACCTGTAAAGGTAGGGTAGGCCTACATAGAGAAACCTCTTGTCAATATTTAATGTATTCTGATTTTCAAGTCCTTGAATGAGTTGATTTGAGAAGCAAACTTTCCGTGGGCCGCCTAGGTGCCATGACCGATTCAGGGCTCCAAACCTAAAGTCACAGATATTGGACTGACAGCTCTTGCCAACAAAGTAGAAAATCTTCGGTTATGGCTTGACAACGTTATCGGACTGTCACTAGTATTGCATCTCTCTCTCTCTCTCTCTCTCTCTCTCTCTCTCTCTCTCTCTCTCTCTCTCTCTCTCTCTCTCTCTCTCTCTCTCTCTCTCTCTCTCTCACACACACACACATCCCCCTGAATGGAGTTATAGGCCTGGTAAGGGCTGTAGTTGGAGGAGGAGTGTGAGGGCTGCTAGGGTCACATGCTCCTGGTTAGGAGGAGGAGGCAGAGAGAGAGAGGGAAGCCCAGCTTCACTCTGCACTGGTCCGTGTTTTGTGAGAGGAGATACCTCAGTGCCACGCCTGGTTCTCCATGCTGTGTCATGCTGTTCAATCTTCCATCGAGGTGTGAGCTTCACTGGAGCACAACAGGCAGGGACGCTCACCCCTCTGTCGGACAGAGGGTGTTCGGCTAGAAAGGTCTTGAATGGAGGGCTCACCCATGCAAGCAGACAGGTCTTCATCCTCCTCCTCCTCCACCTCCCAGTTCTTCTCTGTTGGAGACCAAGGCCTGCTTGCATTCACAATGTCTGTGGTGGGAGACATCGATGAATACTTGTGGAGGGAGTTCCAGGGGTTGGTATAATACGGTCAAGTTCTCTTCGACGCCAGCTGTTATTTATGCCTTCAGGACTCCATGCATTTCCTTCATGAGGGTTGCGTGACTAACAGGCATAGCGTTGCCATTACAATTGTTTTTGGTCTGTGTTACCGACCATTGCAGTGGAGGAGGTACAGTTGAAGTAGGGTTTTCTGCAGCACTGGTGAATGAATGTGGTTATTGTGGTCGACTACTGTACCATAGCTTATTACTGCTATAGCGACGGCTGTAACTGTTCGACTTCCGTGCAAGATTAGAGGGTGTTAGGAAATGCCGAGGGTTGAAAAACAGGAGATTTGAAATCCAAATTGAGGATTTGAGTGAGCTGCTTTTCAAACGAGTGTGATTCACTGTTAGCTTGTACGGGACTGGGTTCATAATGAATGTTTCTGTGTTGTACATATGAATTTAGCACAATTGGTTCGTCCACTTTGGAAGTCTTTCTCGGCTTGCAGTATAACAGGAGGGTTGACTGTTTCGAGACTGAACAGTTAGCAGGACTTGAACCGACGACCCCAGGAATTGGAGGCTCGTACTTGAGACAAATGACTATAGCCATCCAGGTTTGGGGCTGTAGTTTTCTCAAGGCACTGGGAGTGAGGATAACCATGGAGAACACCTGTCACTCAGGGACAAATGGGGTTCTTGAGATGGGAGAGTATGTGCTGAGTTCTTATCGTTGTTGTCTGGGCTCCACAGGGCCAAGCTGGCCTCCCTGTTCGGACTGGACCAGGCGTCCAGCCAGGGCAACGAGTCCTTCCAGTACACTGCTCCCAAGCAGCCCAAGAAGAACTCTGGAGCAGGTAAACAGCACCACGACTACACCACCAGAACCACATCCACAACCACTACAACTACAACACCCACAGTCACCACCACCACAACTACAACACCAGAAGCACATCCACATCCACAACCACCACAACCAGATCCACAACAATAACCACCACCACATCCAAAACCACCACATCCACAACCACCACAACCAGATCCACAACAATAACCACCACCACATCCAAAACCAACACATCCACAACCACAACCACCAGATCCACAACAATAACCACCACCACATCCAAAACCACCACATCCACAACCACAATCACCAGATCCACAACAATAACCACCACCACATCCAAAACCATCACATCCACAACCACCACATCCACAGTCTTACTGCATTTAAGGAGCAATTATCAATATGACAAACACAACCTTTTGGCGTGCGTGAAACATACACACTATAAAAAGAAAGACATGCTTACATTCTAGAATGGATAATTTGATGTGCTACTATACTTTAAATAAGACTTAAACTGAAGGCCTAATCACTCTGTGCCAAATTAAAATATTTGTTATTGTTGTTAGCCTAACCCTCACACGTGGTGAAGCAGGATCTTGTGATGATGTTTGCATTGCTATGAAAATATCCTATTTCAGTCCACTAATGGCCCACGAATGTGGAAATAGATTGGGATGAAATCTATGTACACAAATTCACATTCCACAAGCACAGCTTAATCCGTAACGAGGAGCCCCATGGCAAGCGAGTCCACCATGGGCAAGAGCACCGTTACACTGTTAGTAATGTCCCCTCATAGGACGTAGCTCCGATGATGGTGGAGATAAGGACTGAGATCCGAACCTCGGGACTTCATAGTTGGATAAAGCCTAGCCCTACATCGCCAGACGAATTGTAAACTGAAATTAGTGTGGATCTTCTCCATTTATTTTCATGGGGCGCAGGCCAAAATACCTCTGGACGCAAGGCCCACGACCAATCAAAGCAACGAAACGGGGGGTGCAGCGCTGAGCCCTTTTGTAAACAGACAACATTCTAGCAGCAAAGACATCTTTCTTCTCAACAAAAGCTTTACGTGCAGTCGTTGGTTCTTCTTTAAGGGAAATATATCATCCATTTAGTTTAGTCCTGTCTCGATAGTGTAATAAACAGCGTGTTCTACGTCAGCTGTCTTTGTTGGGGAACATGCCTCTACGGTGTTCCTCTTCACCATCATCATATTTATCCCGCGGGTGTGATTGGTCGGTCTGTCTCATTTTGTATGGGAGGCGAGCCAGACCTTATCTGCAGAGCAAATGAAACATGAAATTGGTGATATTAGTTCCATGGCTAGCTATGGCCATGGTGCACATTAATACGTCACTAATGGCAAATATACGTTTGGAATTCCAGGCTTCCAAATCGGTACAAAACCGAGAAATGGATTGAGAGAAATGTATATTTAAATCCAGCCCTTAAATGAAATTCCTCAAAACGTAACACTAGAATCCGTATTCACTGGGCGCTGATCCAAGATGAGTCTTTTCAGTAACAGTGGCACCCAAAGGATCTCGGATTCAGAGGCAATGTGGACCAGAAATGGGACAGTTCCGTTGCTTGTTTTGTCGTTGTTAAAAAACCAACTGAAGCGGAGCCCCTCCTTCTCCTCCTCCAGGCCTGGCAGGCCAGAAACAGGCTCCACCCCCGGGCGCGCCGGCGGTCCTTCTCGCCACGGCAGTCCAAGCCTTCAGATAGTAAGCCACCGGTCTTTCTGAGAACCCTCCGTTATGTCTGTAGAACATGGTTCACGGGTCCAATGTGTAAAATGAAAACAGTTGAATGTTATTGGAGAGATGAGAATACAACTGCAGTGATTAATGAAGAAGCAGCGTGAATGAAGTTCAGAATAGGAACTCTTAAGGTTCTTTAGTCGTAGTGAATCTCATGCATCCTTGTGTTGCAAATTTTAACAAACCGTTCATAACAAGAGAAAACATGTCAATATCCCTTGTATTCCGTTTTCCCCGGAAATATTCTCTGTCTTGACCAGTATTCACAGGCATAAATATAGGAACTCTATATATATTTGCATGGTCTTTCCCAGTATGAACTACCAGTAAGTGAACAGAGAAACCGTATGAATATCCCTTGTAATCTCCTTCCCAGCATAAATGGACAGTACGCAAACCAGGGCAAACTGGGAGCTGCTGTCCTGGGGAATCTCTCATCGAAAGAGGTTAGATGTCCACTCAGACTCAGGCCTTTCCGATCCTCAGCCGGTCTTCATTAACATGTTGTAAAGCTCTCTCTCTCTCTCTGTGTATGGTAAATCTCTCTCGTTCTCTCTCTCTGTATTGAACTCTCCCCTGCAGCACAAACTCCTGCTGTACCTGAGCCAGCAGAAGCAGGTGGCCGCAGCCACCATCCATGCAAGTTTCGTCTTTACGGTGGGTTCTGGTGTGTAATAATCAAATAGATTATCCTACTCCCACACCAAACCAAGGAACAGTGGTGTGGATTTCAGGGTATCGACGACAATGCAATACAATCCATACATCAACGCAACAATAAAATCTTTCTCCTTCTTGATCTATCCCTCTTGCATATTCTTTTTTTCTTCTTCCTCCTCTATTTCCTACTCCCTACCCTTCTCCATCTATCTCTCTCTCCCTCTCTCTAAATATCTATCTATGGCTCTTTCTCCCTCTCTCCATGTCTTTCTTTCTCTCTCTACTTCTTCCTCCAAATCCCTCTTCTCAGGTCCAGCCAAACAACTACTGTACGTTCTACGACGACCAGCGTACCAACTGGTCGCTGATGTTCGATACAGAGAAAATAGCGTCCGACTTCTGTAAGGAGGTACGTTCTCATGGATGACCTACACGGCTAGTTGAAGGACATTATTAGATAGTCTTGAAAGATATGGATTCATCTCAAAAGGTGATTTGAGTATGGCTAAAAGCTGCAGGTCTAATAGTTAATTGGAACTCAATATCCCATCCCATCTCAATTACATGCTTCTGTGCTCTTCTCTGCAACACAATTTGTAAGATCTGGGTCTTTTGAAAAGGTTTCAGTCGAACACAAACTCAAAACAAGCGTAGATTCGATGTTTCAATGAAAGCATTTCCATGAGAAGAGACACGAGATTCGACATGCAGCCCAGAAGTCTTCATCAAGAAGAAAACCAGAAGCTTTATTATTATTATTCTTACCACTTGTATTGATCATTATGATGTTGCTGTAGGTGTGTCTGGCCAAGGTGAACAGTGCCCCCACCCTGGGGGGGGTGGTAATGCAGGAGCTGGGCCTGGGGGAGGGCCCTGCGGTGGAGGCGGGAGACTCCCTTGAGGTGGCCTACACCGGCTGGCTGCTCCAGAACCACGCCCTGGGTCAGGTAGGTTCGACTAGCACCTCCACCCAGAACCACGCCCTGGGTCGGGTAGGTTCCCACTAGCACCTCCACCCAGAACTGACCCAGTATGTGGAATCTGAAGTGACCGCAGGTTCGATGCTGACCCGCGATCCTATGCTATGTGTCATTCACATTCTCTTTCTACTCGCGCTCCTGTGATGAATGTTTAAATACATAAATGTATATGACAATTAGGTTTAATGATGAAGTACAATCAACTTCACATTGACTCCCTATCAGCCAATCACAGTGAGGTGTGTCTGTGCTGCAGGTGTTTGACTCCAACGTGAACAAGGACAAGCTGCTGAGGATGAAGCTGGGATCTGGGAAGGTGATCAAAGTGAGTCCCTCACGTTTACCTCAGCATCCCGCCATTCACGCTGTTGGCTTATGTCGTTCTTATTTGTTGACGTTAACTGTTTTACTTTCTTTCTTTCTTCCGCTCTTTGTCTTTCATCCTCAGGGTTGGGATGAGGGCATGGTGGGGATGAAGAAGAGCGGGCGTCGCCTAATGGTGATCCCGCCCACTTTGGCCTATGGCTCCAAGGGATTGGCTGGTCGCATCCCCGCTGACAGCACACTGGTGTTCGAGGTGGAGCTTCGACGGGTGCGTAAATACGGTCCACTATCAAGCAGTACAAATGTTAACCTGCTAGAAATGTTGACTCATTCTTATTTATGACTATGTTTATTTACTGTGTAATTAATGTTGGTTACCAGCAGGTAAGTAAGTTTGAGGTGATTTAGAGCCGGTTGATGTCAATGGAATGATAGCAAAACCACATTAACGTAACTTGCATTGCATGTATTCCGGTAAAGTAACATTTCTTTAGATTTCTAATTGTTTTACCAAAACAAGTGTATAAAGAATGCCCATGTGTGTTTGAGCAACGGTTCTCCTGGTCCCCAGGTTAAGCTAGCCAGGGACAGCGGGTCGGACCTGACCAGTGCTGCCCCCTCCCCCGCCCCCTCGCTGACCCCTTCACCAGCCCCCAGTATGGAGAACCTGACCCCCGATAGCCTGGCCCCCACAACCAGCTCCGGCCCAGGGAGACCTGGGTGAGGGGGAGGGCGGACTGCAGCCCGAGAGCTAGCGTCTGAGAGCTAGCGTTCGAGAGCTAACGGCTTACTCTTATGTCCGGGGATTATTTCTGTGTTTTGGTGTAGTGGAAAGTGTTGTTTGGTTTTAGTAACTAAAGTATGTGTGAGAGGGAACGTGGGTTGGAATTATTTTGGGTATGATGGTGTATGACACCCTATTATTAACTTACATTTAACTTTTCTGACATGTATCTGAATTCGCTGGAAGTGTCTATTCAATTATTAAATAGTAATTAATAGCCAATTTCACACTAAGTAATTTAATTTTTTATTTTTTTATTTAGAGAACATCCCCTGCGTGCCAAGTCCAACTCCCTCAGTGAACAGCTGGCGGTAAGAGATATATATATATACACACACACACACACACACACACACACACACACACACACACACACACACACACACACACACACACACACACACACACACACACACACACACACACACAGAAAAACACACACACACACACACTGTGTGAATAGTGGCGTTACAAATATTGCTCATTCACCATTTTCTGTTTCTTTTGTGTCTTGCAGAATCCTGACACGGCCAAAGCAAAGCTCATTTCTCGCATGGCCAAAATGGGCCAGCCCATGTTGCCGTTCCTAGCGGGGGGGTCCGGGCAGCCAGAATCCAGTGACTCAGAGCTGGAGGTGTGGAGAGAAAGGCTTCTATTAACAGACCTTCTGGAGTCAGAGGGGAGCGCGATACTGGAGTCGGGCCGACATGAATTGACAAAGATTTTATAATCTGAAGTGTACATTATTTTTATAAAATGTTTATATATTTTTTTTATGGGATTTTGTGCCTTGTTACGGACATGCTAAGACAGACAAGTGCTCTGAAACAGTGAGAGAGGGAGTGATGTGTTAGGCAAGGTTAGTTTATTAATACAGCACTGTTCTAACACAAGGCCATTCATAGTGCTTTATATAGGACAATCCTGAAACGACAATCAAATGTGTTCTCCCTTCCAGGACTCCAGTATTTCCAGGGGGAAGGAGAGAGGAGAAGTATCAGCTCCCGTTCAGATCACCTCCAACCCACCCCCCGCCACACAAGGTCTGGTCCTCAGGACACACAGACATGCACGCACACGCACTATGAAACTCACAAACTTTCAAAATGTTCTTAACTTAATCAAATGTTCAAATCCATTCATTTTGCCGTGTGCCATAGTTAATAGACTTTAACCTCTATGGATGACCCCCTCACTGACTGCACTGTAACGGTTGTAATCGTATGTGTGTGTTTGACGTGTGTGTGTGTTATTTTCCCCCCATCACCAGTGCATCCTCATCCTCACATGGTGCAGCATACTGCCTTAATGCCCGTCGCCCCGCAGCATGCTGGGATACCAGGCTCAGGGCTCGCCTTCCAGGTACCACACCCACTCCCTCCCTCTCACTCCCTCCGTCCCTGCCTCACTCACTGTGTGTGTGTTTGTGTGTGTGTGTGTTGGTAAATATGTGTTCTGTCTTTGATGGTATTGTCAGGGTTTAAGATTTACTCTACTCCACCCGACTTTTACGGCACTCTACTGTCAAATATAAGGGAACAGTTTGCTTGCCTTACTTTATTCTCTTCTACTTTTGCTCTACCATCCAAAAAGCGATATATTCATGCGGTGTTCCTCTGACCTCTTCTTGCCCTGTGAAGCCCTACTCGTACGGCAGCCAAACTGCAGTGGCGTCCGCACAGCTCCAGCCCTTGGGTCCCGGGTACCCCGCCCAGAGTGTCTCCTACATGGGTAAGTCCTGCCGTCCTGTTCTGACCCAGGATGGACCAGAAGAGTGGTACATGCCCCTTTCTAAGTAAATGATGAACAGACAATGGTAATTTAAGTCTTGTTTTATTCACTCCTCTTTGCAATTTAATTATTTCGGAGGTGTGTGTGTGTGTGTGTGTGTGTGTGTGTGTGTGCGAGCGAGCGAGCTTTGGCCCTGAACACCTTAACCACTAGATTATCTAGTGCCCAAAGGAGGGACTGAAAGAATAAGGAAATTATATTTTTATTATCACCCTCCCTAGGCTCTGGTGATGTCACTTCCTTCCTGATGACAGAGGCCCGGCAGCACAGCACTGAGATCAGATTGGCCGTCGGTAAAGTTGCCGATAAAGTTGACCAGCTGAGCTCAAAGGTTTCAATCAGTTCTTTATTAAAGCACGAACACGTAACATGAACCGTAGATAAACATTGAACAGAAAGTGAGTTTAATGTTAATGTTCTCCCTGTGCCAGATGGAGGAGCTCAATCGGCAGGGTGGTGTGTCAACGGGCCTCTCCAACGCCTCAATGGAAACCTCCATGATCATGCACAGCATCCAGAGACTCGTTCAGGTGCCCTGCTGCATCCCTACCTTGTATTCTGTATCGCAACCTTCTGTCGCATTTTGTAGCACACTCTATTAGCATTCTGTTGCATGCTGCATCAAACGGTAGCAGTGTGTACCTGCTGGTCTTTACAGGTCTATGCCGTTCTTTAATGGTCTTTGCTACTCTTTAACCGGTCTTTACTCCTCTTGAGTGTTGTTTATCATGCTTTACAAGTCTCTACTGGTCTTTATCGGTCCATGTTTTTTTCTGATGTATCTTTTGTCTTGTTGCAGGAAAACGAGTGTTTGAAGAAGGAGGTGTTTGAGAAGAGCTCCCGCATTGAGGAGCAGAACCGGAAGATCGGGGACCTCATCAACCAGAACCAGAGGTGAGCTGTTGAAAACATTACACCTATATTCCAAGTCGACTCTGTATTTTTTCACCTAACGATGCATCATACAAAACCATATTTAGAGACCAGAGATTTACAGTGAGTTCAGGTACATGTCATTCAGGAGCAGCGAGCGGCTAGTGGGCGTCTTGCTCTAGGATGTTTACAGGAAGCCTATGGACACTAGAGATTGAAAGGACAAGTAAAAATTGCGAATGTGTCAGATAGACTCTGATTGTGGATGTGTCTGCAACGCTCTGTTTAGACACGTGGAGCAAAGCAACCTTCTGATGGAGCAGAGGAGCGACTCCCTGCAGACCTCCAGCCAACAGAGCCACACGCGCCTTCTGGAGGCGGAGAAAGACAAGGTGTGTGCTCATTGGTCCCTGGTGACGTCACATGACTTGGCGGTCACCGTGGCCTTGTTCAAGAGAGCCAGACGTTGTTGTCTATTGGTATGATGTTTGGGATTGATATTGAAGAACACAACATCCCAATTATTATTTACTCTGAGTATTTAGTGATTTAAGACTCTTAAGAAAACAAATTTCTGTCAATATATTTTTATTGATTGATGTCATTAATGAGCAGATAGGGTTAGGGCATCTTGCTTAATGACCTAAAGATAGACTTCTAAAAATCGGGGGCTCAGATCATGCATCTTTCGAGCTGCCATTACAAAAAGGAACAATAAGGACATTAATTGAAAGCAAAACATTCAACATTTCACACAGAAGACAAGCAAATTATTGTATAACGTATAGACTTTACCTTCAAGAAGCCAATCAATGCTCTAGTATCACTCATTTAGCATCCCCATCATCCGAACGGAATGTCCCACTGTTAGACCCAAACGACGATTCAAGTTCACCCCCAGATGAATAGCTGGCCTTCTTCACGATTGCACAACACCATCTGAGTGGCCGGTATTGAAGTATGTCCCAGCTCTCCGATATTGGTTAGGAGGAGGAGGAGCAATGGGAGGGTGTTCTTCTGTAACTTTCTAAAGCTCTTCACACTAAACGTTTAACCTGCTTATGCTTTCTGAACCCTCCCTGGGTGACTGCTGTCCGTTGCTAACGGCGCTGTCTTCCCAGCATGCTCTCCTTCAAGACCTAAGTCCTTGCCAGGTGAGACTGGTTTCCTCAATCTGTCAACCGCTCTCATTCTCTAACTATATCTCTCTCGAGCTCTATCCCCCTCTCTTTTTTTATCTCTTATCTCTATATCTTTCTTTCTCTCTCTTGAGCGATCTTACTTTCTCTCGATCTCTCCCTATCTCTATTTCTCTATTTTATTCTCTCAATCTCCCTATTTCCCTTTCCCTATATCTCTACTTCTCAAACTATCGTGGTTCAACTGCTCACGGGACTTTTAACCCAACTCGCCTTTCTCTTTCTCTCCCTCTTCCTTCTCATTATTTTCTTCCATCTCTCCTTCCACCCTTACCCCAACCTTCTTTTGACCCCCCCCCCCCCCCCCCCCATTGCTCATCCTGCTAGTCCTCCTCCCATCCCATCATGGTAGCTCTCCCTGAGCCATGTAGCGCTAGCATCACAATTAGCATCAGGCTAGCCTCACTCTAGTACCATCATCACCTTTCTCACAGAGGGGCCGGCGTTGTGTCTCTGTCGTCTCCCGTGTCATGTTCAGATGCAGGACTGTTACTGTAAGCTGCTCCACCCCCCCCCCCCCCCCCCCCTCCCCCATCCCTCCCTCCTGCCCTGCCCCCTACAGGTGCGTCTCACCGAGGACCTAGCGTCCTCCGTTACCCGTGCGGCTCAGCTCCAGCTGGACGCGGCCTCCAGCCAGCAGAGGGCGACGGACCTGCAGATCAAACTGTCTGCTGCCCTGCAGGAGGGGGTCGGCCAAGGGGAGCGCATCAGCGCCATGGAGATCCAGCTGGAAGGTTGGCGGGCCTGTCTGTCACGCTGTCACTCCGTCACTCTTGTCTTTTCGGCTGGCTGGTCGTCTCAGTCTCTCTCGCTTTTTTCGTATGTCTCTTGTTCTGTCTCTCCGTCTTTCTCGCCAACTGTCTGCCTGGCTGACAGTTGTGTCTGTCTGTCTGTCTGTCTTTCTTTCTGTTTGATTGTCGGCCTCTCCCTGTCTTGTTTGGCTGGCTGGTCCTCTCAGTATTCTCGTATGTCGCTCATTCTGTTGGTCAAGCATCCCGTCGGTCAGTCCATCTATCCACTTGGCTGTCCCTCTATCAGTCCTTGTATATCTCTTGGTCAGCTGTCCATCTCCTTATCCCCAACTATTTTATTTAGATTAAGAGATTTTCTGAAGACTATTTTTAGAGTTTGAGTTGCTTGGGGAAGGAAGCTTGCGTTGCATCGGTCCACCTGGTTGTTTTGTAGCCGTCAGTGTAAGCAGATGATTGTATCACACGATCGTGCTGACATCACTACCTTGTGAGTCTCATCAGGTCACTTATATGTCCTGAAGGCTTTTGGCTGCCCAGTGACACAAAACACAGAGCTATGTGTTTAAGATCACACTCACGAGACAAGAGCTGATGAGGTCATCAGACCACGGACTAGTCCAGACACGGTCAGACTGTCTCCTTCAGTCAATGAATTGTTCAGAATCAGAATCAGCTTTATTGGCCAGGTTTGCTTAAACAAACAAGGAATTTGACTTCGGCAACCATTGCTCTCCAAGTACAACATTCACTAAAAACATTAAAAATACTGTTAAGTAAACATGAATACACAACAGTCTATGTAGCCTACTTACCATATGGGTTAATATGTCATTCTTTTTCGGTGTTATGTCATACTGTTGTGTGCGTATGTGACCTATAGCACTGCTAGTTATTCCATAAGTGGCCCCCAACATTTATTTTTGTCTGGAAGTTACACCAACAGTTACACCATAACCAACTCGACTAGCTGTGCAGCTAGCCTAGCTGTGCATCTAAGCTGGCTATGCTTCTAGGATTGCTGTGCTGGTGGACCATTTGTGCTAGTATGCTTGTTAGGCTAGGTGTGCTAGAAGGATCAGGACTTTAACATTGTACCATATCCCCCCCCCCCCCCCCCCCCCCACCAGAGCTGAAGGAGAGCGTAGCCTCGCTCCAGACTCAGTACCGTGCGGAGAAGCAGAGACGTAAGGAGATGGAGCAGGCACTGGGAGAGGTCAAGGAGGAGCTGCAGGATGCGAGGAGTGACAAGGAGAACCTGGAGAAGGTGGGCATCTTCATCGTTATCTTCATCCGCATCCTGGTTCTGTCCTATATTGTATCATCATATAGAGCAGAATAAAGTACAGCTATCTGTATTATTCCCTCGGTGATATTGACATTGCATAACAAAAGAGAACACTTGCATAAAACAAAATACATGAACCATTAAATTGCATGAATATAGAATCATTATACTTAGAACTATATCAATAACTTATCATAACATAGGATAAAGGGGCTTCATTCTTAAATGATATGATCATATAGGATCATCATCCTAGCCAATATCAAATACTATATCTTCATCGTATATTCTATATCTGCTGTCATATCATAATAGAGGGTACAGGCCCTTAGGCCCAATCCCATTTCTACCCTTTACCCCTTCCCCTTACCCCTTCAAAACAAGGGGGAGGGGTAAGGGTAAGGGGTAAGGGGTAGAAATGGGATTGGGCCTTAGTCCCCCTGTCTGTGTGCCCCCTCCCCCTCCACAGACGCTGGCGGACAGGAAGAGGAAGTGGCAGGCAGAGCGGCTGCGGCGGGACGAGGAGGTGGAGGAGGTGCGGAGGAGCAGCCAGGAGGAGGTGGACGGCCTGAGGGCGCAGCTCCGCAAGGCCAGGAGCAGCCACGACGGAGCGGCCTCGGAACAGGTAGTCAGTCACATGACCTGGTCACATGTCCACCATCACCGACTGTACAGTAGAACAGGGACCACCGGCTCTGCTGCACAGTGGAGCAGGTAGTCACATGACCAGCCCAACCGGCTCCATCTCACGGTGGAACAGGTAGTCACATGACCACCGGCTCTGCTGCACGGTGGAACAGGTAGTCACATGACCACCGGCTCTGCTGCGCGGTGGAACAGGTAGTCACATGACCAGCCCCACCGGCTCCATCTCACGGTGGAACAGGTAGTCACATGACCACCGGCTCTGCTGCACGGTGGAACAGGTAGTCACATGACCACCGGCTCTGCTGCGCGGTGGAACAGGTAGTCACATGACCAGCCCCACCGGCTCCATCTCACGGTGGAACAGGAAGTCGCGTGACCACTGGCTCCACCGCACGGTGGAACAGGTCGTCACATGACCTCCCACACCGCCCCATGCAGTAGGGCTACTGCATGGTGGAACTGGTTCACGGTGCAGCGATTTCCTTTCTGGATTCACTCATCGGTTCATGTACTTTTATGGTTGGAAGACGTGTGTGTACACGTTAAGGAGGCCTGTAGGTGTTACTGTAGTATCCAGCCTCATCGATCTACTGTGTGTGTGTGTGTGTGTGTGTGTGTGTGTGTGTGTCTGAATATTTATGTGTGTGTGTGAATATGTGTGTATATTTATGTGTGTATGTGTATAAATATGTATATGTGTGTGTGTATATGTATAAATATATGTGTGTGTGTGTGTCAGCTGTCCCAGCTGCAGGCGGAGCTGGAGGAGGAGTGGCGGGGTAGGAGTGAGAAGGCGGCTGCTGCCAGCAGGGAGCAGCACAGACGGGAGGTGTCTGAGGTGTCGGAGCAGAGAGAGGCTCTGCAGCAGAGGGTGGGCCAGCTACAGGACAAGGTACTGATCCCAGCAGGGAGGGATTAATGAGCAGCCATTGATAGATGATTGAATAGTCTCACGACTCAGACCATATTGAAACTAGGATTCTCAGAAAAGGTTTAAAGGGGTGTCTGACGTTCTTTCGATTTGTATTTCCTTTGGCAAATAGCTGGAGGCGGTTTCTGCAAGCACGTAATTGGTGGACACAAACTCGGCCGGCAGTAGTAAAATTTGAAAAGGTTTTTCAAATAAAAAAATTAAATGTTTTCAAAACACCCCTTAGACTGACCACTGTAGAAATACACTTATTAAAATGTAGAAATACACTTATTAAAATCCCCTTCCGAAAGCTACGTCAACTCGCTCAAATGACTTTTTTTCTGTAAGATATCTCCGTAACTCAACAGACACCAATGTGTAACCTTACTAACTGGTTGTACAGAACACATTTTAATCCGTCTCCCTGTGGACCCGGCCCCTCCCTGTCTGCCGGCTCCCCAGCTAGCATCATTGAAGCAGGCCAGAGACGCAGAGCAGATGGATTCACAGCATCAGGACCACAGCCAGGCTCTGCAGCTCCTGCAGGAGAAGGTAGCCGCTCCTTCTCAACACACACCTTTTATCACAACCCCAAATGCTACATCAGCTATCTAGAGAGACACACACCTTTTATCACAACCCCCCAAACTACATCTAATGTCTACATATCGACCTATCTCCTGTTTCAACATAGTTAAAACAGTTTGCCATTTTGTCCCGCCCTAAAAGGAGGTTGCTTTTAACCTGTGGTCGATTTCCAACTTTGGCCCGTTCTCCTGCTCTGTTCAAGCCCTTTTTATAGAGTATGTTTACATGCACAGGGTAAGCTGGTAAGGCAGAGTAACCATGGTTATAGTCATAAGCCTACCAACGATCGCATTGACATGGCCTCTTAGGTAACCCGGTTACGGCCCGTTGATAAAGGGACAGGCGTGGTAACTCCTACCGTAACAGCTGGGGACCGGGACAGGGGTCCGGTACTGGTGAATGATGTGACAGTGCTGTGTGTTGTGGTGCCGGGGGTCAGTACGCAGCGTTGGAGCAGCGGTCTGCGGCGGCGAGGGAGGGGCTCCAGGGGAGAGTCTCTGAGCTGGAGGGGAAGATGGAGGAGCAGGCCGCGGTGGATACAGCTGGAGAGGTCGGCTCTCTCTCTCTCTCTCTCTCTCTCTCTCTCTCTCTCTCTCTCTCTCTCTCTCTCTCTCTCTCTCTCTCTCTCTCTCTCTCTCTCTCTCTCTCTCTCTCTCTCTCTCTCTCTCTCTCTCTCTCTCTCTCTCTCTCTCTCTCTCTCTCTCTCTCTCTCTCTCTCTCTCTCTCTCTCTCTCTCTCTCGCTTCTCTTTCTCTTTTGTTTTTTCTTTTGCATTGTAAATCGCATTTTAATGAATGATTCGTTCGGAGCACATATGTTCTCCATTCTAAAAACACACAGAAGGCTCAAATGTAGCCGGGACTTGGTCAGGCGGACCTAATTCATTCTGCCATTTTAGATGGACCATAATAAGCTTGTTATTGTACATAATAACCTCGTGGTGCCTGGTGTGGGTTTAAAGGAACACGCATTCATGCACACACATAGACCGGCAAATGCACACACAGTCACACAAACACATGTGTATTATTATCGTTCATCACTGTTATTGAGTGATGAACCGAGGGTTGACCCTGTGTGTGTTGATGTCTAGGTGAAGCGGGTGATGAACGGGGTCTTCCAGTCCTTGAGGGGTCAGTTCCAGGTGGAGGAGTCCTACTCCGGCCAGGTCGTACTGGGCCTCATCGTTTCCACCATCAAGGTACCACGCTCTTAAATTCACTCATTACATAGTTTAAACACTCTTCCCAAGGATACAACTCAAAACAGATTTCCAAGTGAGCGTTAGTTAGAATGTATAGTATCATTACGTTTTTGTTTTTAACTTGTATTTTTGTACCTGTGTTAAAATATCGGACGGCTAATTATTACCGGGTTCGATCCCCAAATATCGGCTGCCTAACCTGTAGGCATCGTTGAGCAAGACGTCCTCGCCCCACCTGCTCTTTATTGGCCTGCATCTGAAAGAAAATCACAGTACAGTAAAACATGTATCGCTGTGTGATTTCGTTTCCAGAACGTGACTCTCCAGCTCCTCAGCGGCTCGGACACACAGACGGTTAAACGTGAACCGCAGGAAGAGGAAGACGAGGAGGAGGAGGAGGAGGAGGAGGAGGAAGAAGAGGAAGAAGAGGAGACGATGGAGGACAATGAACGTGATGTGAGGCAGAGAGACGCCGCTCCGCTGGTCAACGGCGAGAAAGAAACGGAGGACGCAGAAGAAGGGCAGGCGCGGGTGGTGCAGAACGGACTTGCAGGAACGCAAGCAAAGGAGGAGTCAGTAGAGTCGGTGGAGGCGGTCGTCGCCGTGGAGACGGAAGTCGCTCTGAGCCCGGCGACGTTCGTGGGGGAAGAGGAGGAGGAGCCGGAGGCGGAGCCGACGGCCTCTGAGGGGGTGCCGGGTGCGTCTGAGGTAGTGCCAACGGGGGCGTCTGAGGCAGAGCCATCGGCAGCGTCTGAGGCGGAGCCCAAGGCGTCTGAGGCGGAGCCCAAGGCGTCTGAGGCGGAGCCCAAGGCGTCCGAGGCGGAGCCCAAGGCGTCTGAGGCGGAGCCGACAGCGGACCCTTTGACCAGCGCCCCAGCAGACAGACAGGATGTGATGACGACCCAGGGGGAGCCGGAGCGAGGACGCTCGACAACAACCGCCGCTGATCTGGATCCAAGCCCCGCCTCCCGGCATACGGAGGAGCCCGCCAGCTCTTCAGAGCCTGAAGGGAGCTCCGGGGGTCCCGGGGTCGACCCCATAGGGAGCGAGGTCATGGCACCCGCCCCCCTACTGGAAGGAGGCGGAGCCAGCATGGACACAGAGGAGCCCCTGGGTGCCGTCACCGTGACGATCGAGGAACGGACCGGCCCACCCAAGCACCCCCCACCCCCGCCCAATTCCCAGCGGGACGGCACGAGGTAGGACTTTGAGTTTGAACATCTTTCGTCTTGTCAGTCCCCCTCCCTCTTACAATGCATGCTTATCTTGCAATAATTAAGGCTCACATAATTTGACGCTGTCCATCCCTCCCTTGTACATATATACATGTGTGTGTGTATGTATGTATGTTTATGTCAATGTATGTATATGTATATCATGCATATATATATATATATATATATATATATATATATATATATATATATATATATATATATATATATATATATATATAATCTCATACCTCTGTCTCATTGGTCACTCTCACCCTTCCCTCACCCCTCCTTCCCTCTCATTGGTTCTCCACCCCTCCTCTCTCAACCGTGCGCCCAAACCCACGCGTGTCCCACACATACGCACACGCACACCCCTGCACCTCCACCACCTCTCAGTCTGTGTGGCGGTCTCGGTGAGGAGCGGGAAGAGAAGGAGGAGGAAGATGAAGAGGAGTTTTTCCAGAGCACCCTAACAGCCAAACCATCGCAGCCACCACCCGACCATCTGGAGGAGGAGGAGGAAGAGGAGGAGGAGGAGATGGTAAGGGAACGATCCGGAGAGCTCTGTAGATCTCTCAGATTACACACAGTACCACCCCCCCCCCCCCCCCCTGCCACCCACCCCCACCCCCCCCCCCCCCCGCTACAAACTTGTGTTTTGTTATGTGTATAAGTTGCAATGTATCGTTGCTGAGCACCATAGCTTTTTTTTCGTCTGCAACGGCGTATTTACTATTTTACTTTCTTAGAATTATGTTTTGCATTTCACTTTGTGAATTATTGTGTGCGTTCTTGGGGGCCCCTGTGTCATGGTTCCTTCCACCGTGTAACCTCAGAGTCTGAAGGGCCGGCCGCCCCCCACGCCGCTGTTCGGCGAGGACGACGATGACGCAGAGGACCTGGACTGGCTGAGTTGAGGCCGTGCCCGGCAGAGGATCGTCATGTTTTTATAATTTGAACGTTTTGATTTTTAAAATGTTCCTGCGTGTGAGAGGAGTATCTATTCAGGACAAAAGAACAGTGCCTCGGGATGGAGGACGAGTGGAGTGAACTGGAAATGAACAAGCGTCAGTGGTTCTCTAACTGACATTTCTGTTGATTGTGTCGAGTCTTTGAATGTCTTTAATTTTCGTGTTATTTTTTTATTTTATAATTATTCTGTAGCTGACCACTTAATGAATCAGAGGCCTCTTCGGTCACTGAGATCTGAATGAAATGTTTCATTTTCTGCTTTGTGAATTCTAATCTACTTTTAAACTGTCCGTTTTAATTATTCCTCATCAAAATCCCAATCTCTGAAATAAATTACATTGAACCTGAGACATCTGTTGGTGTTTTTGTGGTGTGGGTTACATACATGAGAACATTCCTGTGAACATTTGGTCAGGCTACATTTTCACCATGAAACACCTTAATAAAACAAAGGAATTTAATGTAATCACCTTTTTATTTATTTTTTATCATATTTATGAAATATATTTAACATTTTGATTTAGGAATGTATTGAAATGTCCGTGTATTGCTGAACATCACCTTAAACAAATGTATACATTTTTAACAGCAGGGGGAGACAAAAGCCGTCCCAAAGTGTGCATGTTGCCTAGCAACGACTGTTGAAACCGTATGTTTGAATCACTTCAAATTGAAGTCAGCCAGCCCAGAGCAGATTTATTTAGCTAAAAGTTGGTTTAACATCGCAGCCAACAGTTGGCCCTCAACTTTAACATGACATTTAAGGTAGGTGTCGCCACTAAATACGCTGTACAATGCTTAGTTACGACCCATCTTTTGTAGGCTACTTCTAGTTGCAGCAATATCATCCCACTGCAGAAACAAACGGGCGTTCTCCTGTGATAGGAGTTCTCGTTTCCCCAGACTGGAACGCCCCCATGTTCGTCGCCTTTCTTTTTGAACTGTATTAAAATGTTAAAGTATACTCCTCCGACTCCTTAATCCGACTCGGAGACCCCTCGACTCGAGCATTCACATTTCTCATCGTCTCATACTCTAAGTGGGGGTTATCTCAGCCATGGTTGAGAAGGAATTGGAGGGAAAGGAACTTTGGCTTTGACTCCCTGAAGTACATGAGCTGCGACATTGAGGAGAAAGGGGTAGTTGCCCGCGATTGTCTCCCGCCGGAGCCCCGCTGCCGAGGAACAGCCGCCGGAAGGCACCACCGCCGCAAGGCCCCATGCACCGCCGCGGGCTACGGCGGGAGACAATCGCGGTCAACATCCGTCAGGATGTCGGATACGCAATGCAATTCGCCGACCAATTGATCTTATATGTTGACTGCAAACCATGTAAATAGTGTTGTAAATAAATTTCCAAAGCTTTTCAAATCTTATTTGGAGTTTTATTGATCTTTTATGTGGAAAGTAAACAATTAAGCCTACAAAGTAGGCCTAAATAAGGTGCAAAGTCCAACCGGAGAAGGGATTCCGGAAATGATTTTGTTAGAGATAGATAAATAGATAGTTAAAAAATATTGGATGGCAGGTAAGCTACGGAGAGGGTCTCTGACAGGCTCTCCGGCTACGGATAACATAGTATGCCTTGCGACTATGCTTCGCAGTATTTCTTGCGAAACCCAGTATTCCTTTCGAAACACTTCATGATTGTTCGATAGAACGCATCCAGGAACGCCTAATTGGCGATCCTGTGTCATGACGGAAACGCCCAAGCCTGCAGCTGGAGCCTTCTCAATTGTAGGCCTACTAAATAACATAACAGCATATCTGAAAGCGAATGGTCAAAATAAGTTGCTGAACGCAGCTGCCACTATCTACATTGTTATATCAAAGCTGAACTAAACCAAAGCATCGACTGTCTGCGGTCATCCTTTGCGCGCAGAGTATGGCGCATGTGGACGAGGCGCACTGTTTCCGCTCAGAGTGCGCGCACCCCTGCTGCTGGGAGCGCGAGCGGCGCGTCCGGAGAGGCCCAGTGCGACGCGTGGTGGCGCCGCTCTCTCACAGGGAAATAAAGGAATGTTTGGAAGGCAAGTAGGGCCTATGACGATGCATTTTAAAATGTACACCTGTTGGGGGGGCTCAAACGGCGCTCGTAACTACAAAGGGATTTTGTTAATCATATGCATGTCATGACATGTTTGTCATTGGTTGGGCAGGATTCTGATTATGAGACACAACCTCTAGAATTGTATATTGCCTTAAGGTTTACATAGCGGCTTTTACATTTTTAAAAAGCAAACTACAGGTGTGTGTGCGTGCGTGCGTGCGTTCTTACTCCCAACCCTAATGAAGTAGGCTACAACGTTTTTGTCTCAAAGTTTTCAATGTTTATTATTCTTACCTTACATGGTAGAACATTATCATTGTGACGATGAAGATGATAAGCATAATGAATAGTCAGTTTCATTTCAGAGGACAGTGTGGCGACCCTGAGTGTGGTCGATGTGTCCGAGTGGGCCGGTGAACCGGTGGTCCCCGAGGTCTCCATCACCATGGTTACAGAGGTGGCTGGCCTCCAGAAGGAAGGAGGGGTGGATTCAAAAAGGTCTACATATTAGTTCTCCATACTTCATGGTCCCCTAAAGGACCAGTATAACTCTGTTATAGCACCCATTTAAAAAAACGAATATGTTTATACTAACATAACTGATAATTTATTATATAACAGATGTTTACAGCTAATTGTTTAGAGTTCTTTTGCCTGTTTATTAGGGGCTACAACATCTTGGTGAGGGATGGTCACAGGTATAGCAGACGTTGGGTAATCTAACCTGGTACCTTTCAGTTGCCCACCACCCTACCCTGCCCCCTAACTCACTCTTGTTTTCCAGTGAGAGACCCGTTCGGACCCATGTTCCTGTCTCCGGCCCCCTCAGTCCTCTTCAGGGGAGTACTGGTTCAAGGCGGCTCAAGGTGCGATGATAAGCTAATCAAGGCATTTAGCTACTGTAATGAACCCAGGGGGAAACAAGACTAAATTCAGCCGCTGATTCCTTCTTCATCTACAGCTTTAATAAGATACACACTGTCTTGTTATCCGGGGGAAATGTCAAAGAGTGGGGCGGGGAGAACCCCCCATCTCAGGGATTAAAACACC
Organism: Gadus morhua; assembly: GCF_902167405.1. Classification (NCBI taxonomy): domain Eukaryota; kingdom Metazoa; phylum Chordata; class Actinopteri; order Gadiformes; family Gadidae; genus Gadus; species Gadus morhua. The sequence continues at coordinate 7,886,774 of NC_044053.1, forward strand.
TGAAAGTAAAACGGAGGAGGTCCAGGATCCAAGACACACACCGAAAACAACACGGAAGAAACCAAGGGAACAGACAAACACTTACTAGTAGTTTGGGATGTTAAATGATAAGGAACACAGGCCAACAGAATGAGGCAGCAATAAAGGTGACACACATTTGACCAACGCGACACAATTGAAACGAACGGCTGGGGTTACGGTAGGGTCAGGAACATTACGTGGTGTTGTGTTCATAGATGCCCAATCTTTTGAAGTGAACCGTATATTCGTGTTATCTGAAAATACTAGCATTTGAGTCTATTTTAAATTGTGCGTACATTGTTGTGTGGATGCAAAATTGTTCTATATTTCATGTTTATTATTATTTTGCTTTCTACTTTTTTGTCGATTTCTTATTTTCTATTCTTACTATTATCTATCTATCTTGTATTCCAGCTGGGCACAGCTCAGATCAGCCTGGTTCCTAGCCTGCCTTCTGGTCCGACCCTTACCTGGATGCCTAGCCGCACCTATGTCCCTCAGAACCTACACAGGTAGGGGCCTTAAAATGGGTTTCAGCGCTGGGGTCCAGGGACACACATTTCTATCTACTCTAGTTATGGAGGCTTTTAGCAAAGTGTATTTAGATGCATTTCATTAAGGCGCAGGCTGGCCTAGGACGTCTTGCCCGAGGATGCCAGGTAGACTGCACACATTGGGGGGTCGTACCTAGAACACTTCGACTGGGAATTTCCCACACATTTCTCTCAGTCGCCAGCCGCTTTTTAATTGTATTTATTTAGTTTTTTTCATGAGGTTTCCTTTTTACCGTAGAGAAAAACCTCCCAGAGTTTCCATCAAGGAGCTGACGTGGTTTCCTCCCGCCGAGCTGAACCCATCTATAAAGAAGGTAAACACACGCTTCCTCCCGAGACAAAACAAGCCTTTAAAACCCAGAAGCACCCTCACCTCTGACGTCACCCCGCGACCCCCTCGCTGCAGGAAAGCAAACAGGAGGAGAAGAGGAAGAAGAAGACAGTGAGCCTCCATGAACGCCCGGAAGAACTCCTGGTCCTCACCGGATCAGATCCAGACGTTGACCCGGGCCGCCCCAGACCAGGGGACAACCCTTCCTCCTCCTCCTCCTCCACCTCCTCCTCCTCCTCCTCCTCCCTCCGTGGACACCACTTCCTTCCCCTTCCCCCCGACAGTCGAACGGTGGTCTCCGAGCCCCCTCTTCTACATCTCAGACATAATAAACAACCACCCAGAAGGACGAGGTATCAGAGCTTCCAGTTGAATAAGATATGAAGGGTCGTGCTGTCATGAGCATCAGACTCGCACCATTTTAACTTGGGAGACATACATGCAAGTTAATAATAGAGCCCTTCAAACACAAAGACAGGAATCACATTTTAAAGCAATTTAAAGGACAATCAATAAAGATAATAAAAGACAATCATTCAAGCAAAAGGTTTAAAATAAATTGTTATAAAAAGCTATAAAACCTTTGTTGTTGCTTGATTAGGTCTCAAAGTTCTGTCTGACTCCTGCCACGTCACCTAAAGCACCCTGACGGGCACAGTTAAACATAAATTACATAATGTACAGGACAGACTGAGTAATTTGGAACAATTCTTTCTACCTGACCACTACCCTCTTCCCCTAAAGAGGGAAACACACTGTAATGTTGATTCACACTCCAGTCCAGCCCTGTCTGAATGAACAAGTTAAAGACTAAATGACACAAAACTAACTCAAATAGTTGAAGTAGGCCCCAATTATAGGAGCCAGAAAAATGCTCTCCTCAGTTGCCTCTTTTGCACAATCCAATTAAATCCTCTCATTTAACTTCAGTTCACTCTTGAGTTACTGTAAGAGATGCTGAAAAACCACACTAAACATCCTGGTTAGTTTAATTTAACAGATGTTGATTTGGTTAATTTGCCGTCGGTCAAAAAGTGCTTTTATTCAGTATTTTTTTGAGAAAACGCGAGAGGGAATACAAAGGAATTCCACGCAGCAACATGGATGCTCATTTTCCCATCCGTGTGAGCGTCACTGGCCTTTTAACGCTGAGTGCTGTTGCACACCTCAAACACCCAGGCCGCAGCTTTACAGCTGCAAGTCAACAAAGCGCTTTCTCCCTCTTTGTTGCCCGCCAAAATAGTATTTACAAGGTTTATTACCACTGCTTGGTCTAGGACTGTTCACGCTAAGGCACACCAGCATTTCTTATGAGAAACTCATGGCACACTAACTTCTTTCCTAGCAAAAGTTGTAGACAAATGAATTCAACAGAGATCGTTGATGTGATTCTGTGTGGCTAGGACCAGCAGATGAGGTTTAGACGCATCACTAGAAAAGGAGGATAATCTTATTTCTTCCCCAGTGGGGTGTTGTTTGCGGTAACCCCTGTTATCCGTGTCTGAAATATCTGAATATTAAATCCCACGAAATGACTTGGACCAGTTGTCTCGGACTTCTGAGGACTGATCTGATGCTAGCTGTGGGCTAACCCTAGCTTTGTGCTTACACTAGCTCTAGGTAAATGCTAGCGCTCACACCAATGGTGGGTTTATTCTAGCACTGTGCTCACTCTACGAGTCACCTTACTACAGGCTAAAGTGCTGACTATGATTCCACGTCAATGCAAGGACCGCGCAGATGCTTCGACGTAGTCGTAAACCTTTTTTGGTTCTGCATCGGGTTTTTGTGAGCCGACCAATCACTGCCCTTGCTGCTGTGTGGCCTCGACAGAAAGTAATTCTTTTTGGGAGGTGCACGTCACACCCTTGCGGTGGACGCAAGGAGGGTCCGCAAGGATATAATTGGTCCGTAAACCCCCTTGCGTTGGGGCGACGTGGAACCATAATCAGCCCTTTAGTCTAGCTGTGACGATGATGCTAATGATGGGCTTATGCAAGCTTTTGACGAGTGCTAGGTCTGGGGGGGAAAGAAGACGCCTGCCAGTTCCCTCCTTAGATCTCCCCTGGCTGGCTGGATGCCAATGTTTCCTTGGGCATGACATCTAGCCCAAGCTGCTCCCGAAGAGGTGTTTCCTGTCATGCTCGACACCACATGCTCGACACCACTGCCGTCAATATGTGAATGTGAACCGCCAGGAGTGGCAGTTCCTAATGAACGCCTAAAATTCCCCCTATTAATTTACGTGAGGTGAAAAAATAAGGCATCGTATCAATCCGGTCTATTTACCGTTTATGAGCTCTGGTCTGATTTTGTGTGCTTTCAAAACTTGTGAAATGTTGTTATGATTGGTCGGTAAGGGAGGTCTCATAAATCTGTTTCCATCCCACTGGGCGCGGGGTGTTGCATGCTGGGAGATCAGTGCAACGTGGAGAGGGTGGACTTGGACGGCCTGAGGAGACAGACATACCTGTGGAGGAGAAGGAGAAGGGGGCACCTCCCACCTGCCTGTCCTGCCCAGGAAAGGTGGCTGTCCTTAGGACAACGGTTCGCATCAGGGCTGCGTACCATTGCAGAGAAAGCCCCATCTTCCCGCTCCGAGATCCCTCTTTCCATAGGCAAGTACTGCCGCCAAATCACTGGTAAAACTAGAATGAGATCACAAATTGTAATGGTACCTACAGATGTTTCAAAGCAGCCAGGTTTAATCCAGGGATTGTCCCCTGTTTTTTGAGAGTGTTGTCATTGAGTGAGCGATTTCAGTGATTGACCACTCTGACAAGTTTGCTACATTGCACCTTCTCATGTATGTAAATCCGGTCCCTCGAGACACGGCATTAGCATAAAGGCAGCAGATAATGTATGGTGGGATATAGTTCGGTAGGTACTTGAAGATATATATACCCCACACGCGTCACACACTGACTTGAATAAAGACGAGAGGTAGATCTCGATTGAGGAGAAGCAAATGGATATTGGTGTACCTGCTTTTCAAAAGGGACAGTTTGGCAGTAGAAGCTGACCAGAAATGGAGAGAGATAATGAGTGGTGTATGCATCAGCAGGTCCTCGTATCCTGGCCTATGAATCCAGACCGTATTCATTCACGCACACAAAGCAGGCTCCTCGCGTGAGCATCAAATCTCTGCCTGAAATTTTGAAGATCATAATGTTCCCTGATGTCGCCTGATATCTCCCCATCATCTCTTCAGTGTTTAACTGGAGACCCAGTCCAACGAGAGAGGAGGTTGAACTCTCCATCTTCACCCCCTCCCCCGTGTGGCATCTTGAGGGCAACGCTGTCAAGACAACCAGGTGGGCCGAATAAATATGCTCCATAAATAGTAACAAATAAAGACTAATCAGTGCTCTATGATTCAAGAAGCGGGGGAAGTGATTCTGAAAAGGTCAATTGGATCTTGGGCTTTAAAGTAAATGTCCATGAGGTTGTACTCTGAGGTGATATTGAATATCCTCATTGAAAGTATCAAGTCTATGCTCAAGGAAACATTGGATTATATTATTGGTCTGATTGATAATTTTGTTTCTCTTCAAAGGAGTGGGGAGACGCATAACAAGACAAGTGGTGAAGTTTGCTGAGATGCACCAGGTTCACTACGACTCTTAGTGATCCCATCAGAGGTCACACTCCCTCCCCCGCTACCATGCAGTCTCGCCTCAGACAAGACCCTTACCCCACAGTCTTCTTCTAGATGAATCAGTGCTCATGCTTGGTCTGGCAACAACTGGCAAATGAAAAGATTCAGCCTGATAAAGAAGTTGTGCAGCACAGCATCATCAACGGCTTGTCTAGCCCTCTTACGATGACTTACGTTTATTACAGTACGTCTTGCTCAACTTCACACGACTATGACCATAAACGTCTTGCAGAACCAACCGACTGTTCAGTGGCAAGAAAAACCTCCCAACTAGTCATTGGGGAAGCAAAGAACCCTATGGGTTGTGACATAGTAACACAATAATTAGATTAGATTAGGTAAAATGGTGCCTCACACATTGTTTAAATGGCTTATGTATATCTACATAAGCCATGTTTTTGATTAATTTAACACTTCATATCATTGCGTCTCTTCCCAAGAAAACCCTGATGGGATATTGTGCTTTTCGTGAATAAGTAATATATGGTCTGGCTGACCAGAAGGGGAATAAAACTGCTATTCAAGTACCCTCAGCCTCCTAAAGGAGGACATCAACTGTTAACATTTAGCATATCGCAGCCAAGATATAACGAGCCAAGAGCAAGCTTTCAGTCGTCCATCTTTTTTTCCTTGGAGCAGCAGGTGTCACGACAGCAGAGTCCTCCCGGGTGGGGGAGGACACGAAGAGCTGTGCACAGACACGGGTTCTGTGTTTGGGAAAAGGTGACTGTCACCATCATTCACACAAAATCACTGTGATCCCCAGGGGGAGAGTGACGCACTGTGTAAGGAATTATTCAGAAGCTTTTGACAGGAGGGCATTGGGATAAAAATAGTAAAATCAAACAAAATGACTAACCTTTGTCTGAAGTTAAACTTTGCCTCCACTGGTGGTTTGGTGGTCATTGTGGTGACCATTAGTGGGAAGGCGTGGTTATGGTTTTTGGAAGACCGATTCAACGCTTACAAGAAGTTAACTTGTATCCCAAAATACAATCATACAGAATAAAACGACAAGCAGAAACAAGACGAGTCCACAAACAGGGGGCAGAACGAGGGAGTTACACGGATACATGGAACACAGGTGACCCAGAATGAGTAGCTAGCACAGGTGTCACACATTTAGCTAACGAGACACCGTAGACCTTTGATGCTTATGGGGCAGGACCGGGGAAAAGGGGAGGATAAACCACCACATCTGGTGGTTATAGCGTATCGGCTATTCTTGCTTGTTGTAATTTCTCCACATTAAAGCTAATTGTCTAGCTTGGCCATTTCATTCCACCTCAATCTATTTTGGTTTTTCCACCTCCGGGGCATTTACAACGGCCTCTCGATGGCTTGAAAGGCCCTTTGAATAAATGACCTCAAACAAGTTGAGTATCAGAGCAAACCGGCCCTGCTAAAATTAGACGGCAAAACACGGAATATTTGTCATCGGCTTTGCTGTTTGTGCATTCAACATTGCTACTGAACAAATATATGACCTTGCTTGGTTTGCTAAAGGAAATGGGTTAAACGTGAATGGTTTCAGGGTTTTTATGCAGTCGTTTGGTTAAAGGTTTTCAGCGCTCTTTCGTTCCCTCATGTAGTCCTACAACATCTCCCATAATAATCCAGTCCAACTGTCCGGCTCCCTTGCCCGAGTTGTTGGGTATTTTCTGAAGGCTTACGATACAGTGAGCTTTATGTCTGTTTGTGTCCCTCTGGTTTACTGCAAGGGAGCCTGGAAAGTATTTCTGTTTACGGCTCGACTGCGATAACATTTTCCCCTCCTGAATCACAGGCATGGCTGTGTAGCTTTGCCACCCTGGTCACGCCCCCTTTCCATGGCCCCGCCCCCTTTCCCCAACCGCCAAACAGGACTTTCTCTGTCAGCGGCTGCCTCCACACTAAAGTCCCTTTGAAATGCTAGTTTGTTTATTCCTCTCTTTAATATGAAACGCTCAGACCTGAAGACATTTCACCTCGCTACAGGGACATGGCAACAGCATGATGGCAGCGTTTTGACTTTATTGAATACAATACTTTTTTTTGTCTTCCTAATTCTGGAGAAGCTGAAATATATATTTTTAGGAGTTCTATCGGCACATTAATCATGTAGTTCAACACAAATACTAACTGTTCTGCTGTTTGGTTCACCGGGGCTAATGCGAGCCGCATCTGCTTGTCTCGTCTGACAGCTGCCAAATACCGAGCACTACGTTGAACTGACAGTAGTTCGATTTATTTTTGCGGTATTTGAGGTATTTGAGGTATTTGATACCTCAATATGTGTAACAGAACACGCAGCCTATCACCACTCTGTACAGCCCACAATGGTGTGTCAACGCACAACTTACAACGTACCACAACCCCCGCCCCGGTGTGCCAGGTGTTCCTCTTGCATATCGGCTTCTCCGGTGGGTTATGGAAGACCTGCTCCTCCGGCAGCAAGGGGTGGAGGGGGAGGTGGGGCGAGGGGGAGGTGTGTACCTGCGGCGGTGCACACCTGTCAGTGCCCGCAACAACAACAATAGCCAGGTTATTAGTGGCTATGGGCTGTAACTAAAGAGGTCTACCAGCACCACCAGCGCCACCACCCTCCCCACCCCCGACCCCCTGTCATCACTCCTATTAGTCGAGCTGCTGGTGGAATGCGGTTGAGCGCTGGGCTTGCGCCAGGCTAAATGAAATGGTTCTTCTTATTGAGGGGAATGCAGAAGAGACCCACACCGCTCTGCCCTTCTCTTCGTCAGCAGGTCAAAGGTTAACCCCGCTCCCCTCCCCCCAATTCCTATCTCTCTCTCTCTCCCATCCCAAGATGCTTTAGGAGTGAGGTATGGCATGAGTGTACCAGGAGTTTTGGACAACACCGGCATGAGGAATGCGGTGAATTCGGTTTGTGTGCGTGCCCATGTGTGCATGTGTGCGTATCTGTGTGTGCGTGCCCATGTCAACATGCCTGAGTGTGTGTTACAGTCACACAAGACAGAGATGTTCCAAACTTTGTCACTGTTAGTCTGTTATTCAGCCTGTCTGGTATGTGAGTGACTAATGTAAACTTTGACAGACACTATATTCCCATTATTAGATTTTTCTATGGCCTTGTTGTGTCTGTTCTGGAATCAGTGGTTGATGCAGGCGTGACAACGGCTTCCTGTACACTGCGCACACACTTCCTGTTTACCCTGCTGGGAGATTAGGTCCCCAGTTCACATGATGCCAGGCGGCTGGTAGCCTGATTGAAACCAGATTACACCTAGTGCTAATGTTACTTTCACTGCATTTATATTTAGCAGAAGCTGTTATCCAAAGCTACTTACAGACCCAAGCCATTAAAGGAAGACTCTTCAACCTAGACCCTATTTCCCGATCGATTTTTGGTCGAAGGGGCTAATGCAGACCAGTCATGAAACTGGTCCAGTATTGAGTCAACGTTTGCCAATGGCAAATGAAACAATAAGATTTCAGAGCGAGACTTCTCCTTGAGCGAGACTTCTCCTTGATCAATAAAAATAAAAAACTCTGCACTAACACCGACTATTGCTACAAGGTAACAGTGTGATTCTGTAGGGATCTTCTCCATAATGTCAGAATATAATAATATATAATTTGTCTCCGGAGAGAAATACAAGCCAATTTAGAGGACCTACATTGACAGGGCACTATTGCCTCAAGGATAACAGTGTTGGATAACAATGTGGTCTCTCAATACTAGACAAATTTTAGTCCAGATTAGGCCCTTAAACCCAAAACAATCGGAAAATAGGTTGAAATGATGAAAACCTTTTTGGAAACCTTGAGCCCTGAGCAACCGGAGCCGGTAGGGGTTAGGAGCATCTGGGACATGCCTACAGGATTGAACCCAGTACCTTTTAAGGTAGAGAAACACGGCAATGAAGTGACTATCTTGACCCACGTGTGTGTTTGTCTGTTTGTGTATGGACTTGTAATGCGCTGTGTTTCAGTGTTTGTCTGTCTGTCTGTGTGTGTGTATGGGCCCCTGTGTGTGTGTGAGTGGTGACAGGATGGATTGCCGATGACCACCAACCTCCACATGTTTTGGAAATGTTTGCTGCTTTGCTGAAAATAACAAAAAAAAACACGACAATGGCTGGCGCAGGGCCGAGGAGCTGGTTTCAAGGCTGCCCATAGGTGGAACCACACCCACACCCCCCCCAACCAACCCCTCACACCCACCCTCTCTCCCCCCACCAGGGCCACCCTGCCCCCCCCTCCCCATCCCAGCAGTGTCTGGTGTTTCCCTGGCCCGGCTGCACACATCCTGCCTTTGTGGGCCAGGAATGTGTGGAATCCACCCTGCTGGTTCTGCTGCTGCCCGACACGCTGCCTTCAGATGCTCTCCGACCCCTGGGCCTCCTCCTACCCCCCCCCCCCCCCCCACACCTACCCTACAGCCACCCTCACCACCACCACCACCTCACCTACATGCACCCACGCATACCACCAACACCTCACCCACAGACACCCATCCTGACCACCACCTCACCTACCTGCTCTCCTGTGTCATAGGAGTTGGTGCTTTACTGTTTATAGTTTGTGGGCTCTACTTACGTATTTGTGCTCAACTGCTTCATTATAATCGGTGCTCTACTGCATCATTACAGTTGGTGCTCTGTTTCATTAGAGTCAGTGCTCTACTGCATCATTATAGTTTGTGCTCTACTGCATCATTAGATTTGGTGCTCTACTGTTTCATTAGAGTTGGTGCTCTACTGCATCATTAGAGTTGGTGCTCTACTGTTTCATTAGAGTTGGTGCTCTACTGTTTCATTCTAGTTTGTGGTCTACTGTTTCATTAGAGTTGGTGCTCTAATGTCTCATTAGAGTTGGTGCTCTAATGTCTCATTAGAGTTGGTGCTCTAATGTCTCATTAGAGTTGGTGCTCTAATGTCTCATTAGAGTTGGTGCTCTAATGTCTCATTAGAGTCAGTGCTCTACTGTTTCCCTAGAGTTGGTGCTCTACTGCATCATTAGAGTTGGTGCTCTAATGTCTCATTAGAGTTGGTGCTCTACTGCATCATCAGAGTTGGTGCTCTAATGTCTCATTAGAGTTGGTGACCTTCTTGTGTTTCCCAGTGTTCCCGTGATGACAATGGAAATGGGAAGTCTTTTTTTCACCAAATACATGGTCAACTTGTGAAACACACGCACACACGCACACACACAAATTATTTCCTGGAAAGCCGCCCGCTAGGAAAAGGAGACAGGATATCCTGAGGATAACAGCTCTCGGCCCCTATTGGCCAATCCTAGAGAGCGCTCCACTGGCGTTGGCACGGAGGCCGTGGGATTGGTGGACGTTGGTGGATGTGTGTGTGTGTGTGTGATGTTGTTTTGAAGTGTACTGTTTTTAAAATGCAAGCACCTGTCACACGAGGCAAAAGGACACCCTGGACATGGAGTGAGGCCTTGGGTAGGGCCCACCTGTCTGTGTACCTGCGATTAAACCGACACCTGGCCTTCAAACACTTGACTTAGAGACCCTGATACAAGTTCACCCACTTGTGTCTCATGCTCTGGTCAGAGATATCCTCATCCTGATTGTTTATTTGTTATTATGCAAATCCTATTATTTAATTATTAAAATCGAACTTATTTGAGATTTTGATCATTCATACTCCAGTAACTTTTATGATTGTATCTAAACATTCATTTAATGTCATTCATACTTCCTGGAATAACCTGGAAATACTTCTAAATACAAACTGCACCCATAGTTCTCACACAACATTATTAGAAATAATGATCCATAATTGTTCTGTTTACTGTAGATAAGTACAGGATGCAATGGTGGTATTTTCACAAAAATTATATAGTTGAACTGCAGCAATACTTTAATTGAATACATAAACAGGATAGCAGACGTCATGCTTTTACCTTCCATGCGTTTCCGTGGTAACAGTCTGTATATTCATGGCAACATACGGTCCTAGTCTATCCGTGACACACTCAGAACACACACACAGGATGGTGCCCAGGTGCGTGCACACACATGCACACGCACACATATTGATGGACATGCACGCGCACACATACACCACAGTGACACAGTGACACAGCTCTACTGAATACCTCCACATTCTCTCTCTCTCTCTCTCTCTCTCTCTCTCTCTCTCTCTCTCTCTCTCTCTCTCTCTCTCTCTCTCTCTCTCTATCTCTCTCGCTCTTTTGCTCTCTCGGACTGGATGATGTCACACATGGGTGTTGCGGGAAGTAGGGAACGGGGCGTAGAGAGAGTGAGGGGGGGTAACGAGAGGGAGAGGAGGAGTTCCAAAGAGAGAGAGAGGTAAAGAGCGAGAGAGGTAGAGTGAGAGAGAGGGAGGACCTATAACTGGGTCGTCTTGTCCGACTGTGTGAAGCAGAGCAGAGTGGACTAAACCGGTACTAGTCCAGCAATAGAGCAGAACAGGACCAGCACTAGAACAGTACTAGAGCGGCAGAGACGACTTGAGCTGTGGGAAGATTTTCATCCCTCAGTTGAGGACAACATTGGACAACGTAATTTACATTTACAGCCGTTACTCCTGACTTACTTTTGTTTCTTCCTCCTGGTCCATATCTGTCTGTGGAGAGTTGAAGAGTCATGATGTGTTCTCACTCTGGGTCGAGGAGATTCCTCTCAGTGCTGCTGCTGCTGTCTGGGGCTGCGGTGGTGCTGGTGAGTCCAGCATGTCTCTCTGTTTCAGACTTTACTCTTCTTCATATATGTCCCGCTAACCCTAATTTTAGCGAAAAAATAAAAGCCAACCCCCGTAGTTTATCTTGGCGAGCTTTATCCAGTGTGTGGTTATTAGTTGTGTTTTAATGTAATTATTAATGTAATAATTACTTTTGACTTATCAACCACGGTGATATGGTTACTTATTGTTGTATTTAGGTTCTATAATCTTCAAAAACGGAATTCAACATGTGTTCGATATCGAGTTCACCCTCTACGTATTTTCGCTCTCATATGAATTCACACCAACAATTTCTAGAATAGCGATTGTGACTAGCTGACTGCGCATGACTTCCCCGGTTCTAAGATGACCTTTGACCCCGTGCATCAGCAGGCAGAGAGGAGCTGCCCGGCCGTGTGCTCCTGCCCGTCGACACCCCCCGCCTGTCCCCCATTGGTCAGCTGGGTTGCGGACGCATGCGGCTGCTGCAAGGTGTGCGCCGCGCAGTTCAACCAGGAGTGCGACGACGACTGGCCCTGCGACCACATCAAGGGCCTGCACTGCCACCTGGGGGCCCCAGGGGCCCGCGCCCTCAGGGGCCTCTGTAGAGGTGAGGAGCGGGGCCGGGGTCAGGGGTCAAGGTTCAGGCTTGAGGACCTGTTTACTAGAGTCTTACTGCTTTGTTATTGTTTGTGTTGAGCGCTGAAAACACCCCGACAACGTTGATATGTGGAAGGCATTGGAGGTGTAAATGAAACTGTGCTTTGGTGGGAGGCAGAGTAGTCTGTTTGGCTAGATTGACATCGCCAGACCGATCAGGAAACGTCCATTGGTCTGGAACCTTTCTGTTTATCTTTAATTTCAAAGGGGCGTTATCAACGAGTGATCACTAAAACCAACATACCACCGAAACGTGTGACTCAGCGCGGCGCGCTGCTTTGATGAATTCAACTTTTACCAAATACTTTCGGAAGTACGCCGACACACTTCCTTATCCACAAAGGCTCTCGGAGCAGCTGTTTGATCTTCCTCTCGGGAAAATAGTTTGTGATAGTGTAATCGACAGACCATTCAACATCAGTGACAGACATTTGGTCATCTATTTATCGTATCACACCCGCCCCATATTACGTAAAGGGTAGACATTGGGCCATCCCAGGTCCAGGTAGGCTGGAAATCTGACTGAACGTGGGGAGGACTAGACCATCTAGTACAGCAACTAAAATATTCGTCTGGTTCCATAGCTAGTTTTACACTCATAGATTGAAAAAGATTCTGGGATCGATCCCCAAATGTCCGCAGACCAACGATTTTAAAAGAAACGCACACACTGGGTTCCATAGGACCCGCTTTGAGGGGCGTTGTCAACCGGAATAGCAGACTCATATTTTAAGGACAACTTCTCCCCCATCCAAAAACCTTACATATTTTAGTGTAAAAAGCAAAATGTTTGGATTCACCGGCCCTCAATGTGTAAATATGTGTGTCTAGCGGACCCCCAGGGACTCCCCTGTGAGTACAACGGGCGTATCTACCAGCACGGCGAGGACTTTCGGCCCAGCTGCACCAACCAGTGCAGCTGCATGAGTGGCATGGTGTGGTGCGTGCCCTTCTGCCCCCAACTCGGCGCCGTCCCCAACTGCGCCCGCCCCCGCCTCGCCACGTCCCCTGAGGGCTGCTGCCAGGAGTGGGTGTGTGACGATGACAACAGCATCCCCGACGAGCAGGCGGGGCCAGCGGCACACAGCGACCCCCCAATACTCCCTCACTTTCCCCCCAATCACATCAGCACCTGGTTCCTCCCTCCTCCGCCGCGGAACCACCATCAAGCCGGTGCACAGCTCAGCTTTAAAGGTACAGTACACCTTTAAAGTTACAGTACACCTAGTTCACTTTTAAAGGTACAGTACACCTGTAAAGTTAGAGGTCACCTAGTTCACTTTTAAAGGTACAGTACACCTGTAAAGTTACAGTACACCTAGTTCACTTTTAAAGGTACAGTACACCTGTAAAGTTACAGTACACCTAGTTCACTTTTAAAGGTACAGTACACCAGTAAAGTTACAGTACACCTAGTTCACTTTTAAAGGTACAGTACACCTTTAAAGTTACAGTACACCTAGTTCACTTTTAAAGGTACAGTATACCTGTAAAGTTACAGTACACCTGTAAAGTTACAGTACACCTAGTTCACTTTTAAAGGTACAGTACACCTTTAAAGTTACAGTACACCTAGTTCACTTTTAAAGGTACAGTACACCTGTAAAGTTACAGTACACCTAGTTCACTTTTAAATGTACAGTACACCTTTAAAGTTACAGTACACCTAGTTCACTTTTAAAGGTACAGTATACCTGTAAAGTTACAGTACACCTGTAAAGTTACAGTACACCTAGTTCACTTTTAAAGGTACAGTACACCTTTAAAGTTACAGTACACCTAGTTCACTTTTAAAGGTACAGTACACCTGTAAAGTTAGAGTACACCGGCGTAACAAGGCAACGACGGGCCCGTATGCAGGATGTTCAAGGCGGGCCCCCCACCCCGTTACGATTATTGACGGGGGGGGGGGGGGGGGAGTTGTCGGTGCAGCGATTTTTTTTTTTTTTTTTTTTTTTTTCTTTTCTTTTTGGGGCCCCTGATTGGCCCGGGCCCGTACGCACCCGCATACCCTGCTTACCGATAGTTACGCCACTGCCTAGTTCACTTTTAAGTTACAATACACCTTTAAAGTAACAGCATACCGTGTTCACTTTTAAAGGCACAGTACACCTTTTTTACACATCTAGGAGTGAACTTTTGAGCATGAATTCATTAAAGTTAGAAGTTGTGACAAATGAGACAGGACTTAAACTTGCATTCCATTCGTTATTTTTTTGTCAATATCACTTTAATTGCGATCCTCAGAGGTGCTGACTACCCCAAGGGAAGAAGTGCTGCCGGGGGCAGCAGTGGACCCCACCTGCTTCCCTGTGACCACCAACTGGACTGAGTGCTCCTCCACCTGTGGGATGGGCGTTTCTAGCCGGGAGACCAATGACAACCTTGTTTGCCGCCTTGTCCGCGAGACCAGGCTGTGTGAGATCAGAAGCTGCGACGCTCAACCTCCCCCTGCCGGCAAGGTAACACTCTTAGTGATGTCGCAGGGCTATGGGGTCATGGCATGATGTGACAGCGGTGATGTCAAGGTAGTGAGGTCTTGGCATGATGTCACTGCGGTGATCTCAAGGTAGTGAGGTCTTCGCATGATGTCACTGCGGTGATGTCAAGGTAGTGTGTTCTTGGCATGATGTCACTGCGGTGATGTCAAGGTAGTGAGGTCTTGTGCTGCCTATGAAACGGTCAAAGTTTCCGGGAGGTTCGGACGTTCGGACCTTAAGCTTGGAGGAAAGTGCTTTAGACACTCCCTTCGGTCTGAGTTTTTCGTGAGTGTTTCACGCAGTAGTAAAGCTACCCGATTCCTCCGAGATCACGTCACAACAATGGCTGCCGATTTCATTGATAGACTAAAGTGAACTTGCAGCAAGCACTAAGAGGCGAGCTTAACAACCATTCTAACATTTGCATTACGATCAATTATAGCTTACAGTTATAAACATCAACTTATAAATACTCGCTCATGTTCAACCATCGCATGCAGTCCTAATAACTGATTCAGCAAAGAGGCACAAAGGTCCCTGTGGGCATCCATACTTGTGGTTGTATGAAGTCTCGTCTCCAGAAAGATCTGTTATCTAGTATTATGTCATAGCCTATGAAGTTCTAAGGGGCGTTTCCTGAACACTCTTATTTTGGAAGAAGCGAAGGTTTACGTACAGACACGTAAGAGCTTCCGAACCAGCGAGCTGTTTTGAAGGCGGCGTGGAATGGTGTCACAGCGGTGATGTCAATGGAGTGATATCATGGGGTGATGTCACGCGTCTTGTTCTGTTGCTCTTCAAACAGCACCCCCTCTGGCCTCTTATTCTTTTTTCTTCTCTTTCTCGTTTGATTTGCACGGTGCATAGTTCTATATGTGAATTCCCCTTTAGGGATGTATTTAGGTAGTTATCTTTTTTTAGTCTGCAGTGCACTTTGATAAGCAATAACCAACTTGGCAGGATAGTCTACTGCTTTGGTTAAACCTTTAATTATAGTTGTAACACTTTATTACAGACCTTTCACATGCCACCTTATTTGCAAACTGTAAAAAAATGGATAAATACACAAGCAGTGGTGGAAAAAGGAGAGCCAACGCCCCCTTGATACCCTTATTACTGCAATAAGGCCATTGCCAGGGGGATGAAGAAGTCTGAGTCAGCAAGAAAAAGTTAGCAATGCTGCTTAGAGTGTATATTCAGCAAACACAATGGAAATGGAAACATAGAAAATGATTAATTATCTGTCATTTCTTCATGATTGTAAATTAGTTTCATTTCAAAAACAAAATCCCACGTGCAACCTGCAGTGCCCTCGCGTGCCACCAGTGGAACCCATACCAAAGTTGAAAAACAGGGGTCTAGTGGTTAGGTTGTTGGACCCACCTGCCTAAAGGCTTCTTGGGTCGAACCCCAATGTCCAAAGTATACAGTATAGAGTCGGCATCCCTGAGCTCAAACGCCCCTAACCCCATCCTCGTACTTAATGACATCTCAATCCACTGTACAGTACACTGTAAGTCACTTTGAACAGGAGTGTCCGCTAAAATGCCACAACATCCAACAAATGACCTGTTTGTGAATGTCGTGCTACACCCTAACTGCTCCGGACGAGCTGGAGTCAACCAGGCCTTGCCTGGGCCTTGCCTGGGTTTCCCTGGGCCTTGCCTGGGCCTTGCCTGGGCCTTGCCTGGGCCTTGCCTGGGCCTTGCCTGGGCCTTGCCTGGTAGACTCCGCCGTCGGTGTGTGGATGTGTGCATGAATGATGAATGTCAGGCAATATTGTAAAGTGTTTTGGATAAAAGTGCTACATAAATGCATTCCATTTAACATTGACTAATTTCGTGCTTGTGTTGTCCAGCGGGGGAGGAAGTGCCAGCGGACGGTGCGACCTCCGGCCGCCGTCAGCCTGACCTTCGCCGGCTGCAGCACGGAGCAGCGCTACCGGCCGCGCTACTGCGGCGCGTGCTCCGCCGGCCGCTGCTGCACGCCCTCCCTGTCGCACACCGTCCGCATGCGCTTCCGCTGCCCCGACGGGGAGACCCTCTCTCGGGACGTCATGTGGATCCAGCGCTGCCGCTGCCAGAGGAAGAGCTGCTCCGCCGGACCCGAGCCCTGGGGGCACCCGGTCAGCCTCCACAACGACATCCACACCTTCCAGGTGTAAAGGCCGGCCCCGACCGCCCGGCCCGGATGGTTGGATGGATGGATGACCCCGCCCTTCCTATCTAACCATGGAGCGATGTCGTGCCCCACCTCTGTCCCCAATCCCCCCCCCCCCACCCCTTACCAGGGAGTCTGAGACCCTCCCTCAGCAGCTAAAGACAACTCACTGTACATTTCCCAATTGACAATCCATTGTTTCTCTGATGACCCAGGCTGCTGCCCATCGATGCAGAAAGCATTCCAGCAACCCTCACCCGTCCCTTTCGCCCCTGACTCCTCCCTTCCCTCACCCCTCTAATCACCCCTCACTCCTCCCATCACCCCTCATTCCTCCCTCCCCTCAGCCCTCCCTTCCTCCAAAACGCTAGCACACTGGCTTGCACTTTGAGCTCCCTACTGCGTTGACATCAGTGTGCTGCAACGATGACGACACCACGTTTCGGTGACACCACCGAACCTCGATGACGGCAGCGTGCCCGCAGGATGTCAGTGTGCTACGATGACCTCGCTGAGCTGCGATGACGCCAGCGCACCACAGTGGCATCCATGGGTTGCAACGATGACATCAGCGTGCTACAATGATGACATCAAGAATCTGAAATGGTTACAAGCTGATCCGGCAGAAAAGCTTCCACTGAAGTTTATTTATTTATGTTTTTGTTTTTGTTACATTTCTTTTGGTTGTTTTTTTGGTGGTTGCTTCTGTAGAGAAGAGAAGGGACGTAAATTCGTAACCGACACGTGACAATTCGTCACCAATGCATGTCTGTAAAGATCGTTCTGTTTTTTTACGTCCATAAATGTTGAGGAATACGTCGATAAGATGTATCAGAACAACTGAAGCAACCACACATTCATCGTGGTGGTGATTGTATTTGAACTGTTTATGTATCTGCATTTTGTGTCTGGGTCTGCATTTCTTTATGTGCAATGCGTGCGTGTGTGTTACTGATGAAGAGATCATAGATGACATGAGACTGTGTTATGATCGTAGTATTAGAGTACGTATTATGATAGAGGTTTGGACGTCAAGTTCTGAAGCAATCATGGACATTACCCCATTTTTCGGGGTGACCTAAGTTTGAATGGCTTTCGAAGTGTAGTTAATTTACTTCCTGCATATAACACTTTCTAAAGGGAACACTTTTGTCTTAATTTTGAATAACTAATATTTTAAATAAAATAATAATGTTTTTTCTTCTGTGAATTGTGTATGTCCGAGATGAGGCTCTTGAGCTGAGCTAGTAGCTATGTCTTGTTACTTTATGGCCTCTTGTCTCTTTTAATGAACCTCTTTCTGGAGGATTTTCAACGACGTGACTGAAATATCTGTATTCAATTAATCTTCATTAAATGAATACGCACTTACAGACTGTTACATTTTTTATGAAACACTGTACTAGGGTAGGTATGTTTAATGTGCCTATAATTAAACAAAAAGCACACCTTGCTAATCGAATGGCTCCTGAGAAAAGTGGTATTTATGAAAATAACTATGAAAAATGAGTTGGGTCGTCTTGTGGAGATATAAAATGATATGGTACGCTTGGTTTTGAACAGGACTGAACGGTATCTAGGTTGTTAGCGTGTGTTAAATGGTCTCAGATTAGAATATGTTTTTGCTAATATCTTCCAACCGGATTTGGCAAGAGTGAAGAGAGCCCGAGCATTACTGCGATTGGCTGGGGACTTTTGACAGTAAAGGGTTGCGACCATAATTGGAAATCAATCGCTGCCCAGCCAAGGCTAGACTTTTATTCATTGTGAATGTATCAGGGGGCTAGGATGTACAGTCCCCTCATTGTGTCTGCTTAACTCTCTCTTACACAATACTCAGGCTGGCCTTTCACCACAAACATCGAGGCAGGCTCTGAAATTCCGCACCTCGTCTCCCCAGACCCAAACATACGTCACCCTCCCACTTCGACCCCTCCTCCCTGGGCCTGTCTGGAGGTATCTGACCTTCCAGAGGTCTGGCTCCACATTTCCGCCGGGTTGTCTTGGCTTCGCCCGCCACGAGAGTGTATGTCGTGTCGAAATGTTAAGCAATGCTGAGGTCTGTGCATGTTAAGAGCAAAGAAGTCAAAGGGATGTGTCATTGAAACAACTGCCGAAAGGCTTAAAGGGGACGTATTATGAAAACAACACTTTTCCTGGGATTTGGGGTGTTGTTTTTTCTGGTGCTCCCACACGCATACAAACTTTGAAATAAGTCTGTACATGATTTTTTGAGTGAGATAAACACGGATAAGGACCGTTTCGTCCGGTCCCGGAGGTGTTCGTCCGTCAATGGGTCCATCGCCTCTGGGTTTCGAATCCGGAGTGCTCCAGGAGAAACGGAGCAATAACACCAGAAATCATGGCGGCAGTATAGAGTCAGAAGTCAGACCATTCGCGAAAATAAATAGAGTAGTATAATATCTGATATGTATATATATTGTGTTTAACGTTTTATACTTATATTATACTATATACCTGACCTTTTTATTTTATTGTTCCCCTGCTTTGGCAATGAGTTGTAACTGGTCATTTAACAACAGTTTGAGGAGATAATCTGCGGGTTGGTGAGGGGTGTCACTGTCACATGCCACCGCCGCCTAGGCCTACACTTTTTGCCCTTTTTTTTGCAGATTTCAGATGACACAAAGCAAAATCATCTCTACAGATGCCCTGTTTGCCATTGTCGATGTCGCTAATTTGTGAAACGACAGTCACTGCCCACTAGAGGATGTATTGCGTAACATCCATAACAACGCTGAAACCGGACGGAGGTATGAAGGGTAGTCCCGGAGACACCGTTTGTTACGGACGGACGAATTTCATCCGGATCCGGAGGTATGAATCGGCCTAAAGGGATTGTACTCCCGGAGCTGAGCTGCCGGACTGCCGCCGAGATACCCCTTCCGGACATCTGGCCGCCGTTGAAGCCGTCTGGCCGCCACCAAAGCTGGCGGCATTCCGGCAGCTCCGTCGGTGTACTCCGGGAGCTGAACTGCGGTCGAAGCTTTCCGGCTGCTCCGGCGGGTGTTCTCCGGGAGCTGAACTGCCGCCGAAACTGGCAGGTCCGGCGGGGGTAGGTCTCGGCGGCAGTCCAGCAGCTCCGGTGTGGGGAGCTTGGCGGCAAGTCCGGCAGCTCCTCTCCCGGAGAACAATCCCTTTCTCCTCCACGTCGCGGTTCATGGACTTCAGAGTGTCAAGGCCAAAGTTCCTGTCCCCCAATTCCTCTCAACCATGGCCGAGAAATCCCCGACTACGAGTCTTCACTTGTTGTGGAAGTGCCAGAGACGTCAGACGCAGACTTTATGATTCATAATATCATTCGAGGCGCACATAGCTTTTGGCCATGAAATTAGATATAATACTATATAAATACACATACATAATATTATCATTATTATATTATATATTATTATTATATAGATATAGAGCTCCAGGAGTCCGAAAACGGCAACAATCCCTCCTCCTCCAAGCTTTGGTTCAGTCTGACAGCTCATTGGTCAATGGGCAGCAGCTCATTTGCATTAAAGCTACAGACACCAGAAACAGCGCATTCTGGAGGGACTGAAACAGAGGGGAATAGCGGTAGGCAAGATTTTTTTCCTAAAAGCTATTTCCAGCAAAAAGCTTCAAAAACATGTTTTCTGGAACTCAAATACTATGTTTACTTGTTGGGAAAAGACCATAATATGTCTCCTTTAATGTCCCTGTATAAACAGCTGGACCCCCAGACATTTGATCAGAAGAAGTTTAGTACTAGCAATGCTCAACAGCACAAGAAAACTATTTAAAAAAAAAATACATCTTTATGCTCGTTACACTATATTCTTTACTGCTTAACAGGGTTTAATGCGAAGCATTACTGTGTTTCCATTTAAATAAGGTTTTTCTTATGCTTATGCACATTGTTACTTGTGGAAAAATCCTCTGTGGGAAATGGAGGTTCTGTCTGTTTGTTCAGGTACATTAAGAGTGAACCCAGAAGGAAGCCGTAGACAAGTTGGTTTGTGTTTGTACGTTCTCGACCCCGGCAGGTTCCTGAAACCCAGATGGCATATTCGCCATCACCATGGTGACCTCTCGACCAGTAGCTGACGTCATCACCTTAGTCACCAATGGCTTGGACTCTGACCTAACTCTAGTTCTGATTGGATATGGGTTATTTTATGAATAACAACAATATGAACAGCCTTTTTAGGGTGTAACTAAGTTTCAAACCAAGAAAAACAACCATGTTCTTTCCAGACAAAGGTTTTCGGTTGTGGCAAAAGCTTTCCAATCTGAGACTGGTACGAAAGGAAGGCACCGGCATAGTAATGTGTTTTTCCCTTAAAGGTGACGTTTTGCCGTTTTGAATATCTGCCTCTTCTGACATCACAAGTGGGCGTGTCCACCTAGACTTGTGCGGATAGATCATTCTACCAGCCTACCACGTGGACTGTAGCAACCCTTGCTCATCTATCCGTCATACATATAGGTGGACACGCCCACCTATGATGTCAGAAGAGGCAGATTTCCAAAACGGCTTGTATTGGCTAATAATACTCACACCTGGTGGTATAATATGTCACCTTTGACATATACAATTAAACGGAGGACCTTTGAAGTGCACGTCCCTCGTTAACTAAGTGAGGGCCACCTGGCCTGTAGACCGGCTCTAATTGACAGGGACTCAGGTGTCAGGCGTTGCGTTGGTACGAGAGAGCCCAACACCTTCAGTTATCCCTTCAGATCCTCTTTGTTCTCATACTTTGTTGGTGTTGTTGGTATTCTCTTTGTGTGGTGGGAACGGAAAAGACTTCCCCCTTTTTGTTTTATAAGTCCTCTTTTTTGTGACACAGCAGGGCTTAAATTATATATTTCTAATTGAGGCTAATGATGGATACAAATGCCCCATCATATTCACGCACAGAACCCGTCTGGTGTTCTGCAAGTTCGCAGAGAAGATATAATAGGAGATTTGTTGAAATTTAATAATTCTAATTGTTTTAATTGTTTACAGTTCCTAACATCTATTTAGCGACTGTGCTGTATGTCTTCTACAATGCTTCAGAGGCTAGCTTTGTATCGGTCTGACCTTTGTACTCGTCTAGATTCATGCTTGGGAACTGGGCCTACACGTGTTTTCTGGCCATATCAATGGGCTGTGAGTTTCAACATGATCTCGACAGAGGAAGGGGAGATTGAATCGGAAATGGACAGGTCCACTATAAGAGAGGAAGGAGGACGAGGCTGTCAGACGAGAGCGAGACTAGTCCCAAACACTTTTCCTTTTCACCTGTCACATCACACACATGACAACAACATCTCTTGCACCTGATTGCAGATGTGTGTTGCTTTGTGAGCGGAAGTTTTAATGAATTGATACTAATTCGATACGAATTTACACACACACATGTAGGCCAGAGGCCTGCCTACAAATCTCAACAAAGTCATGTCCCTTTATTTTAGATACAGGATTTGGAGAATTAAAAATAAAATAATTCTAAATGAATTTGTAACGTTATTTTAATAATGCTCTCAAATTGACTATCGTGTATATAAAGGCGGGTAGGTCTTATTCCAAAGGTGCCTATGTGCCCGCATAGGCACAAGATGAATAGTTACATATAAACACGCCTACCTAATTTAACTAGCGAAGAAAGGACCAGCTGGCCGAATGTGACTATATGCTGCCCCCTATTGGACATCAGCAGGAAATACCACACACACACACACACGCACACGCACACACGCACACGCACACGCACGCACACACACACACACACACACACACACACACACACACACACACACACACACACACACACACAAACGACCACACGTACACAACCACCGCACACAGGCGCGCGCGAGCATGCACCCAACAAATACACACACGCATTGACACACGCACACACACACACACACACACACACACACACACACACACACACACACACACACACACACACACACACACACACACACACACACACACTCACTCTCTCTCTCTCTCACTCACTCACTCACTCACTCACTCACTCACTCACTCACTCACTCACTCACACGCACACAGAACAGTCAAAAGTCGCAATACAATGTGTTAAACCTATAATTAATTGACTTGACTTCGACTTAATTCGTTTTTAATTTTCTCCTTTTCCTTCAAACATGCAGACAGAGACGCATGCACAAAAAGCACGCACTCACATATATATTGACCATCTTCCTGAATTAGCATAATAACAAACAACAGTTATGTACCATCTGTTCAGAGACATGAAAAGGATTCCTTTCACCAGTTTCGCGATTTACAGACGAAGCAGCAGCAGGCGATATGCCAGCGGAGCTCAAAGCATTTGAATAATAAGTCACTATGATGAAGCCATAAATCATGTTGACTACAAATCACGCCCACTCGGTTCCTATTGGCTGAAGAACGTTTCAAGCTTGCGACGTCACCGCTAAGCAATTTAAATAGCGGTTTGCGCAACGGGATGAATAGTTGAGCTGTCACACGCATTAACAAGAGTTGCGGAGGTTGTGCGCTCTTTACAGACAACAAACCCTCGTTTTGTATGTTAATAACCGTCTAATAATGACTCGCAAAGTATAGGTACTGTAACGGGATCTGACGTCGTGGAGACTTTTCTCAACTCTAGTCCTCTCAGCTTTTCCAGCTCATTTACCGGAGCAGATCTGAAGATATGGAATTTATAACAAAACGAACAAAGCTATGGTTATATAACTAAACGGACCAGAGCCTCTCAGTTTGTTTGTTTGTTTGTTTGTTTGTTAGGTTTTTGGGCTTCTCAACCGCAGGATTTCTGGAACCTCAAGGTATGCTCCCGCTCTCTGTGCATGCGTAAAATCCTAAGATCTCCAGACGCGTTTTACGCAAAGCGCGTGAAATGTCCCGTGATGCAGCAACATGGCACTTCTATTCTCGTGGGGCAAAATTTCATATCGCGGCTGTTAGTCATGATACGGTGACATATTACCACCATCGGTCTGTATATAACTCATTTTGATTCATTTAGTAAAATGTTTGCCATAAAACAACTCTTTGCATGACTGAACGCCTTTATAATATGTAGTAGCTGAAGTAGCTTACGATGGTATGATGGTTCGGTTCGAGCACGTTGTCCAGACTGAGTTGGTCCACGATGTTTAAGTCATCCTCGCCAAAGTCCTGTGAATATGATTTAGTGGTTGTTTCCATGGCTATGTCTTCAGTAACCGACCATGTAGACACAGGACAACACTACATCTTGGATTCAATCACCAAACTGTATTCATACAGGGCCAAACCTGCATACAAAGTGTTTAACAAGGGAAAACACACGACATTTAATTACGTTAAAAAAATCCATAACGGCTCTTAACCACAGCGATGCATTTCAGAGGTTGAATCAAACACAAACGATTGAAGACTACTTCGAAGAAACAATACAGGAAGAACATGAGTAAAAAAGAAAAAAAAATGTATATGCGTATATATGATATCTGAGAGAGTATTATATACCAAAGATATTTAGCAAACTGCTTGACTGGAAGAAATATAAAAGCTCAAGTTATGTTTCAGTGTGTTCCAGGCTCTTGTGGTTCAGAGAAACCTTCATGTCCCACCTGGGGTGAACAAAGTCTTATGTTACGTTATGTGATCATCAGCAGCTCCAGGATGGTGAACAGCCAGGCCTCCAGCCTGCCTCCCAGCTCCAGGGTGTGTGCTGGCTGCGGGGGAAAGATCTCAGAGCGCTTCCTGCTCTTCTCCATGGATCGCTACTGGCACACGCGCTGCCTCAAGTGCTCCTGCTGCCAGGCCCATCTGGGGGACATCGGTTCCTCCTGCTACTCCAAGGGGGGCATGATCCTCTGCCGCAGCGACTACCTCAGGTATACAACACGTAGAATAATGAGCAAGAACCGAACCGGAGCTGGAAACAGAATATTTAATAAATCCATGTCCGAAAAGATGTACGAAGAAGTATAACGCGTTCCTACCCCCTTGTTAACTTAATTGAATCATTGTATTTATGGTATTGTATGATACAAACATGAAAAAAACGTTATAAAGGGTATTTTACCATTCTATTCTGGGCTTTTGTAAGTAATGGCTCATGTCACTGTTATCATATCTCTGATTGGATCCGACAGGGTGCAATGATCCCTATTGTTCGAATAGATTTATGTTTGGGGGTTATCTATCTATGTATTTGTGTGTCTGTCAGCCTTTTCCTTGTTCTCTGTTCTTGCCTTTTCCTTGTGAATGCCGGGGTCATGCACTCCTGTATATCGTTTTATCCTGATCATATTTGAGGCAGGATAGTGTAGTGATTAGGGTGTTTCGACTTCCAGCCGAAAGATACTTGGTTTGATTCCCAATGTCCACAGTCAAATCTGTACGCATTCCTTATCAAAATGACCCCTAATCCCTGCTTCTACATAACATCAGTCTGAAACAACTTTGGGTGTAAGCGTCGGCTCCATGACTAAACACTAACTAGGATTTTTTTGAAGCATGTTGTGGTTTTCTCATGGACTATCTCATTCTTGCGTTGTGTTTGCAGATTGTTTGGTCACAGCGGGGCTTGTGGCGCGTGCGGACAGTCCATCCCGGCCAATGAGATGGTGATGCGGGCACAGGGGGACGTGTTCCACCTCAAGGTGAGAGGTCGCAGTCCTGACACCCACTTCCTGTTGAACTAGACGACGTGTGTTAAGGCGATGATCCCCGGGGTGTCAATTTATGTCACTATGTATATATGAATGCCTGTGTGTGTGTGTGTGTGTGTGTGTGTGTGTGTGTGTGTGTGTGTGCGTGTGTGCGTGCGTGTGTGCGTGTGTGTGTGTGTGTGTGTGTGTGTACATCATATAGGTAGACACACGTCAGTAGTCATGTATACGATTAAGTTGATATCTTTAGAAGTAAGACACCATCAAGTGGTTTATCCGACCATATAAACAGCGTCTGTTGTTGTTCCGAAGCGTGAAGGTCTCCGACTATTTTATTCTCAGATGGCAGAGTGACCCCCCAGGGCTTGAGAATCGGTTGAGTTTTTTGTAGTTGAATGAAGCTCCCGTCAGGAGCGTTACAACAGCCCCGCCCTGTTTATTTAAGATAATAACGTATAAGATAAGATTATATTTTATTGATCCAAATAGGAAGTTCTTAAATTGCACAAAATACGCAACGGCTGAGTAAAAAAAAAAAAATTAATTTGAAAAGGATGAAAGACAAAGAAATGACCGAAAATGTGTCCATAGACACAATAGGATTAGGAGTAGGGAACTTGCCAAGACACATTTAAACAGAAGAACATAGATGGTAGAAAGAAGTAAGCTAATGTTCTGTGTGTTGTGCAACTATTATAAAACATTTTCAGTGGCGAAAATGTGGTAATTTATCTTATGACGGACACCGCTTTTATTGAACTATTAATCTTCATCTGCTCGCTTGGGTTTTCAGAAGAAAATGTCAATGCGAATGAATACGTTACTGATCCATATGGTTGGATTTCTACAAATGCACGCACACACACGCACACGCCCGCACGCACACACACAAACTTAAACTCACACTTATTGTTGTTTTTACAATCGTGCTCTAACCCTTCCTGCTGTTTTCGGGAGTTTACTGCTCACGTGAGATTGTGGTCTTCAGGGATGTTGTGTGATGTGGGCCTGCAAAGGCTAGGAGAGACACTAGCTGTAAGGAAGGGCTGTGCGAACCATCCGGATTTGACTTGACCCTGACCTTAGCTCTCTGTCTTGCCCTCAGTGTTTCAGCTGTGCAACGTGTCGGAACCGGCTGGTACCGGGGGATCGCTTCCACTACGTCAACGGAACCATCTTCTGTGAACACGACCGGCCCGGTAACACTCTGGTCGCTAACCACGATCGCCCCGGCAACGCACACCTTGGTAACCTGCACCACGATCGGCCCGGCAACGG
This sequence comes from Gadus morhua, assembly GCF_902167405.1. Classification (NCBI taxonomy): domain Eukaryota; kingdom Metazoa; phylum Chordata; class Actinopteri; order Gadiformes; family Gadidae; genus Gadus; species Gadus morhua. The sequence continues at coordinate 7,913,239 of NC_044053.1, forward strand.
CCTCCTCGGCAACCGCCACCACCACGATCGCCCCGGCAACGGTCTCATCGGGACCCACCTGCCCCAGCTTCAGAGCAGCTCGGTGCTGACGGACCAGAAGGTGAGCCCCATCTGTCTGTAAAGGTCTGGGGGAGTTAGGGCCTCCATTATCACAGTTCTGTTGTCACCGCTGATTGGTAGAAATCCGTCAACCAAGGGAGACCGAAAACCTTTGGTTTTATTAAAAACACCATCGGTAAAAATCATTTACGATATACATCATAAGTTAAGAAATTTAGTTTCAGCAGTGTTTTCACAAATCTGCCAAGCAGGGTTTTCTTCCCCTATAGGTGGCAGCAAACTCACCATTCCTTCCTTGAATATTGCTACTTTAATTTGTACTCGTCTCTTAAACTTCTAATCTTGCTGCCGGCAGGTTTGTTGAGTGGCACGGGGAACGGCTTGGACACAAAACCGGAAGCGCTTGTTGTGGTCATGGACTCTCATCTTCACTCAACTCCGACCTCGCCAACCAGATGGACCACCCTTAATTTTTTACGACCCCCTTTTGTGCTTGTAGTAGACGTGAATGAGGGTGTGTTGCTGTGTGTGGACTACAGTCAGATACGGATGTTGGGGAGCAACGCAACATGGGGGCAGACGGACCAGACAACCCATGAACATGAACAGACCAAGAAAAAGACTTATGACTGAAAAATATGGCTAGCCATAATAGCCATTTGTGATCTCAAACTCTCCTGATCTACAATGTTGTATGACTTATATTGTAAATGGTAACCCCTTTTTCAAACAAATCTAGACATTTACACGCACAAATATACACACACATAAACACGCACACACATACATCCAAACACATACAGTATATGTGACATGAGGATGTCAAATATGAACGATTGTTTTTTATGGTATTTCACACTGTTCTGTATTTCTGTGTGTGTTTGTGTGAATGTAAGAGGAAGAGAGAGTGAGAGAGAGAGAGAGAGAGAGAGACAGAGAGGGAGAGAATCATGTACAGTGAAAAATATCCTATTAAAAAGATTTTACTGCAACATGACTTTCATTGGACGGAAATCACTCGCATTTGCAAGCACTTTAGTTATGTCTACTTTGGGTAAAAGTCATATTCTCTCTCTCTCTCTCTCTCTCTCTCTCTCTCTCTCTCTCTCTCTCTCTCTCTCTCTCTCTCTCTCTCTCTCTCTCTCTCTCTCTCTCTCTCTCTCTCTCTCTCTCTCTCTCTCTCTTTTTCTCTCTTTCTCTCCCTCGTCCCATGGTGAAACCATGGCTGATTACCCTTTGGAATGGAGTTAAAGGCTCGAGGTCTGACCGTTTACCGAAGCAATTAAACATGAGCCTGGATCTGTGGTGGCGAAGGGCGGGGGGCTTATTCCGGGACTGGGTCTTTCACTGGTTGGTTGGGTGGCTTGATGGGTGGGTGCCCTGGTGGGCTGGTTAGATGGTTGACTGCCTGGCTCCGATAAATTGTAATTTGAGCGCAGCCTAATTAAAGCGTTGTGTGCTGCCCGGGAATCGGAGGCTTCTGTAGCGATCTGATGTTACGGAGGCGCAATTAAAGCACCTTGCAGCGACGGCTTCTTGTCTGACTGCCGCGTTGGTCTGCGTTCTGCTCGGGATTTTCTCTGGCGTTTGTTTCTTCTCCCCCTCCCCGTCATATTCATGTTCGTTTTAGCGCTCCAACTTGCATTAAGTCCTCACGCTTGTTTTTGCTGCTCAAACTCTCGCCACACACCTTCAGAGGTTCAGAGTTAATCTTTTCGAGATAGCAGCGAGTGCAGGCTCCGTGGATGCGAGGAGATAACATCTGCTCCACTTTCACACCTTGCCTGGGAGCATAGCAGCCATCAAACTTGCACCTTAATGCGCTTAGCTATTTCAAAAGTCCCACTTGTCACGGTAGGAGCTGATCTACCGCATCAATTATTTATTTCACGTCTGATCAGGAAGCGTCACGCAAATTCATTAACGTATGCAAATCACCACAATTACAATTATCTTTGTATCGTGATGGCAAAGAAATAAAAACCTCGGCACATTCTGGGGTCCCACCGCACCACAAGTTACACTCTGCATTCAAACCAATCAAATCTCATCTGCCTTTCACTAATTAGCCGGAACGTTTTCAGATGCCAATTAGCAGCTCTCATGAAAAGGCTCAGCGCCACGAGGCGTTGTCTTTTATCAGAGCCGTGCAGGTGTGCAGCTCGCCGTGTAGCCGGTGTCATGAGAAAGTGTTTATTCCCGCTAATGAATCATATTAACACATGCAGATGAGTGTAATTGCCTGAGCTCCTCCGCCTCACGCTGTGTGAAGGCACAAGATGAACCGGGGGATATTTTTACACACAGGCGGAGGGGAGGGGACGACCACCAGGCCTTCTGCTCCTGTCCAAGCTGCTGAGATCCGCAGATCCAACATGGCGGCCGTGTTTCCCCCCTGCACGATGGCTGTGCTCTCCTCTGATGCTCGTCCAAGCTAGAGGTCATGTAGGAAAAGGTAGGACTGATCCTGGACTCTCTGGGGGTCGTGAAGGGCTTGTCTGGGAGGTAGGGCTCCGTCTAACGGTCTGCTGTAGGAAACCTTACTCTCCCTGCAGATGAGGTGGGAAGCTGAAGTGACGATTGTGGCTTCATGAGGTGTTGACGGGTGAAGATCACATGTTTTATAAATAGATAAATGGAGAGATTTGTCAATGGATAGGTAGATAAGACAGGGATGGAGAGGTTGGTGTAGAGAGAGAGAGAAATGGATAGATGGATACATGTTGTGAGGAAGTGGGGATATTACTACAAATTCATAACCGGCCGTTGATACTAAATGATGATACTAAAATGACATTACACCACAAAGGCCACACTTTTCAAAAATTCTAAACCATATGAATGTCAGTGCTGTACTATGACATTAAAATACCATATATTTAACGCGCAGCTATGCTAGGAACCCATTTAGCCGTCTTCCTATTCATGGCATTTTTGCTAGCTTAAGCATTTTTTGAGGAGATAGCTTTGGCAATTAACGAGATGCTAATTACGAGCACACATTCGAACAGCATTACGAGTACGACGGAACATAACAACGTCGCGTGATCCACGCTGTTTTCTGTTCACGGTAAACAGACGGCACCTCAGCGGAATGGGGGTGAAATTAGCCAAGCTAGCTGGATCTCAGCGCGGGAACCAAACCTACGGCCTAACGAGTAAAGAAAGCAAAGAAAAGCCTTTGCGACTCCAAGGCTCACGCAGGAATGTCGGGGAGGGGGCGAGGTGGGGGGAGTGGGGTGGGGGGGTGCTCTCCCTCTCTTGTCCAATCGGAACGCTTTGAATAATTAAAGTGATCGGCTTAATTAGCTCAATTACGTTAATTTGACCACGGAACACGGCCATATGGTGAAAGGAAACAAAAGAGGGGGGAACTAATTAAAAGTAAAATAATGAGGATTTTAATTAACTGGCTCCCCAGACAGCCGAGCGCAGGGATCAAGAGCCCGGCACCGTAATTAAAGAGCTGTAGCGTTGGCAACATCTCTCTCCTCCTTCTATCTGGGAGCCTCTATCCGTCTAATTAAATCTGTAAATAAATTAGCAACATTCAGGGCTTCTGCTTGACTTAACACTGCCTGCGACCCCCTCCCCCCCACCCCCCCAACACACACACACCCACACACACGCATTATCACACACGCACACACTAACACACACACACACACACACACACACACACACACACACACACACACACACACACACACACACACTTCCCCCGACCAATAACACGTACACCTTACCTCCAACACCACACACCCTTCGTTTGTCTGCAAAGGTTGACGTAAGGTCTGCTATTAGAGGAGAGCTGTCGTGAAGGGTTTAGTATTTGTAAATTTGTCGATGTGCGTGTTTACGTGCGTTGGTGTCTGTATGACGTGCGCGTGCGTTTGTGTGTGTGTGTGGGCCTGCCTACTATCATATCTGCAGCTTAATATTATGTTTGTTTCCATTCATAACATGACGTGAGAGACGTATATCTGCTCAGACCAGAGAGAAACCGAAGACCAGAAGGTCTGGAACAGAAGGACAGGTACAAACTCTGAAGCCAGTACTCTCTTCAAATCATCACGTTTATTATCTACACAAATTACAGGGAAGCAAAGGAATTCAAGATAAACAGAATCGGGGAGTAACAAAAATGAAACTCGAGAACTTGGAACATGTTCGCATTGAACCCCGGTGAACAGAATGAGGAACCTGTACAGGTGACACACAATGGACCAACGAGGCAAGACCTGCAGGGGGTGTAGGTACTATACCGACAGGCATAGGTGTCGTAACATACAATAATATTTATCTGTAAGCAATAACTTTCTAATCCAATTTTTTAACAAACATGTAACTGATTATAAATAAATACATACAAGATGGCCGTTTGTGATTGCATATTCCCCTGTGTTATCGCACCCCCTCAACTAGCCTGTTTGCTTGCTTAACTAACTAGGTTATTGTGTGGTTTAACAGAGTATATCAGTACTAACATATGCAGGCAGAGAGCCATTAATACTGGACAGTGCATATTTCATATTAATTTAAGTAACTAATTAAGCAGGCGGGTGTTCAAATTCCCCATTGCAACTTACTTTTTCCCAAATGAAATGTTTGTAAATTAATTCCTTAATTAGTTTCTTCTTGTTCACAATTCCCAGGGTCTAATTTGCCCTGATCGTTGCGTGTTGAATATTAATGCCTGACTTATTTCAAAGGACAAAAACGAATATAGATTACACATGGAGTCAACTTTAAAACCAGTACACTTAGACAACTGCTGACGAATATAGTTTCTGCAGCGCTGCTCCGAGTCCCGCACAAACACACAGGGGACAGATGGAGGGCATATGAAAAGAGATCAAATAAAGTATTATTAATTAATGAAATCTTTATCTATATGATTTGATGAGATCCATATAATTGAAGTTAAGTCAAGGAGCCATGATAGTGGTTAGGGGGTTCAGAATCTTTCCTAAAAGGTTCAGGGTTTGGTCCCTGATATCCTTGAGCATCCTAGAGCAAATGTCCCCTAACCCTTGTCGGCTCTTTAATGACGTGTATCTGAGATGACTGTAATACACAGTGGATGAAAGCATCTGCTCAATGACCAAATAATCAAATGGAAGTAAATGCGGAAAAAATCCAGACAAATTGCCGTCGATCAGATCAGTATTATCTCTGTATCTGCAATGCTCAACACACTATCCCTCGGTTCTCTGTATCCGATCCTCCCTTGAAACACCCCATAATAGTCTTCTGTCAACATGTTAGTCTTCATGACAACGTGTCTGTAGAGGGATGGACGTGTTGAGGCAGCATTGGCATGTTTACAGTCTCAGAGAATATGCCTCTTTACACTTTTGACTCAATACATCACCCTCAATGTAAGCAACACACCAACAAAATATAAATGTTCATCTATTCAATTAACATCCAATGTTATATGTAGAATGCTGTTTGAACCACAACTCCTCCCATATGTGTACATGTGGACATGTTACACGTAGAATGCTGTTATATCGCTCATTTCTACACACAGGACTCTGACATACAAACCAGTGAAATGTTGTTAAATGAAGTAAATACACTTTGGCAGGGTCTACTTTTTATATATTTTATGGTACAGCGGATTTCTGTTACATTTCAGAACCGAGCTAAGAAGAGAAAAATGCAGAGTGACGTACAGAAATAAATGCAGAGACCCAGAGACAAATTACATACATTTACATCTAGTCATTCAGCATTTATCCAAAGCAAGTGTTGCTGAGAACAATCCAAAAAGCGCAGAATCTAAATGGGAGTGAAATTCGAAGAAATAGTGTGCTGTGCATCCAATCCATTTCAAAATAAAGATCAGCTAGGTTGTGCAGCACTTAACCTTTTCTTGTCGCTGCTCCAATTTGGATCGTCTGCTTGAGTGTCCTCCGCCATACTTACATTTTGGAAAAAAAGTGCTACTTAATGACTAAATGTTAAGGTAGACGTAGAATTAAGTATTTTATTAGTTATGACATTTGTATCAAATTGAAGAAACGACGATTCAGACGGCCAGAAGCAGCCCAGGTGTTGGCGAAAGGTGAGGAGAACGATTTTCAAAATGAGTTATTACATCGGTTTTAAAAGTAGAGGGACGTACAGACGTTAGTTATCATTGAGAAGCAGCCATGGTAGAAGCTGATGTTCCACTGTGTGGCTGTTAAGACCGGAAAGATCCGGGGTTGGGGAGGCTGAGAGGTCTCATCACATCCTCCACCAAGGGAGCGAGGGAGATTGGAGAACAATCAAAATGCAATTGATGTGATGAAGGGGGAGTTTTCTTCATCACTTCGTAAACCCATTTGAGATTTCCGTTGTAAATCAAAGGAGGGTCCAAGGAAGACCAGAGAGCAAACGTACAGAGCTCCCTACTTGTCCCTCTACCTCCCCCCCCAACCCCTGCTCTTTCCTCCCTGCATGCCCCCTCCTCGGAGAAACCAGGTGGAGCGCACGTGCGTTCATTAACGCCCTTTAATGAGGAGCAGATGCAACAGCCCCCGCGCATGTCTCCCTCTCCCTCTCTCTCTCTCGCCCTCACATAAACACTGCATGCGCACGGACACCCAATGGCTGGTGGAGTGTACGGACCTGCGTGACTTTGCTGAAACCGACGCTCCCACAGAGTGCGCACGCACAAAAGCCATTTATAGGTCTGCATACACACAGCTAAACACTGGATATTTGTACATATTTAACTTGTCTGTGTTTCTTTCTTACGCTCTCGCTCTCGCTCACACACACACACACACACACACACACACACACACACACACACACACACACACACACACACACACACACAGTGCTCATTCATCGGAAAGCTGGCCAGGTCTTTCCCATCTCTGAGGTGTGGACCTCATTTGTCCAATTTGGGCGCCGGATTGTGGTCGTATATCACCGCCGCTGCTGCCCACCCTCTCCGCCCGCCTTCCCCTGCCCCACTGAAATGAAATGAAACCATGAAGTGGTCACTGAGCGTTCAGAGCGATGGGGAAACGTCCTCTGAATGCTCGACGCGCTGTCACGGCCCTGCCTGTCCCCTACCACGGCCCCCTACCACCAGGTATGGCTACGGCGTCAGATAAGGGCTACACTAAATATAGCACATCATCCACACATTTTGTTTGTTTTCGCATACTGTGTCTCAGACTAGACTCGGGTATTTCATATGTATATATGATATGTTTGTACTCGTATGTAAACTGTTACCATGTTTGTACACTTATTTTGTAGAGTCTGGTGGATACTCAAAGGACACACATTAAAACCCACTCCTAAATAAAGCAGTATTCCTTTATCGTCTGACCCAAATCAGCTTGAAGGTCTTATATTAACAGAACAAATAGCAGCCATGCACTTAAGGTCTGGTTCTTACGGTAGGAGTCCCCGACCCTAGAGCCAATCAGATAACACCCGGGATGCGTCGGATATGAACACAACATGAATTTGTTTCTGCACTTGTAAGCTGAGTGTTCTGGCGCAACCTCTTTAGCCCCCCGATACATTTAATTTAGCCCCCGATCCCTGTGGATCTTGACAACATCAAAACCCTTACCAAAAATTTACTTAACTCAAGCCTAAACCTTACCATCTTAAACTCTGCACTTAAACGTAACCCCACCCAACGCCGAAGCAAAGCTATTCCTAGGAAAATCTGAGGTTTCCAGCAGAAAGGCGAGTTGACTTTTAACCATGTGTTGTCCCAGAAGGGTGGAGCTTTAAATGGCTCTGTTGCTCTCCTTATTGGCTGTTAAACGTGAACACATCATCCCGGCCGGCTCTCTCTAATGAACACGCTGAGCCGGAGCTCTGGAACTGAACCCCTCCGCTGTAGAGGGCTGGCCCATCAGGGGCCCATCGGGGGTCCTACAGGGGCCATGCCTGCCAAAAGACAAACACAACACATGATAGACCATCAAAATGAAAAGTTAAGATTTTTCTTTTTTTCGTAATTTCATTCAAACAGTGGCCGAGTTTTACGTTGGCAGTCTCGGCCAGCAGATTAGAGAATCACAGAACAGGTGATGGCGATATCTTACAGCAGTTTTAGAAAGAAGGAGGGGATATAAACAGGAATATAAACAGAGTAGAAACGGTTGATGCATGGCTCTGTATTTCTTCAGGAGCCAAGCATTTATATTCAAGCATGTAGTAGTCACAGGCTATAGTGTCTCATGTTTACGTTTTATATATCAAGGGGGAAGTTAACATTTAAACAATACAAAACAATCAACATAGTTCCTTCAGCAAGGACATAAACAAAAGGGCTCTCCCAACATCCTACACTATACAAAAATGTTATGAGAAATAAAATGTATGAGTGGTCCAAATAATTACTGTGTCTACTTATGAACTAAAAGTGAAGGTAAATAAAACCAAAAACAACAACAAGTAGATTTAAGGTGAACAAGCAAAGAAGTCTTGAAGTCATGAAAAGAAGTAATCGATCTGAAGGAATTAGGCAATTTATTCCAGTCTGATGAACTTTGACATTTTGAACGTTTGAAGGGTTTTGAACTTGAAAGCACGTCTCAAAATTCTTTGGGATATTCTAGGGACAATAAAAAAAGGTGGTTGAGTGTGTCTGAGTGAATATGATAATCTAAATGGCACTAAAAGCCACCAATGAAAATGTCTCATTAAGTGACCTGGTAGCCAGTTAAGTGTATCTGTACATGAAACAATGATCCGTGCGCTTAGGACACATCAGGACAAGTCTACAAGTCCCACGTATTTGCGTTTAGCAACCTTCTGAAGTGGAGAACCATCAGGAAAATGAATGGCTAACTCAGAAAAACAAAATTATTAAGATTACATCTAATACCAAACAAGACCTCTGCTTTTTTATTATGATTGTTATTTGAAAAGATCTGAATGTCTTGAAAATGTGTCCCGTCTCCACCGACACAAAATTGAACGTGATTTTACCGCCATTCAAAAGAAAGATTCTTGCAAATAGAAACCTGCAACTTTCATTCCCAAAATCTGGATGTCAGGCTTGTCACTCAAACAGACTCATCCAGGGACCACAGTGTGTGTGTATTGTCTAGTATCTCTCCATGCTGTGCACTGCGTCGGCTTGACATTTCCCTCAAAGATACGACAGCAGAGCTATCGGTGGACAGGGGTCACTACGGTGGAGACCCTGTTGCCGATGTCACCGTTGTGTGTGTGTGTGTGTGTGTGTGTGTGTGTGTGTGTGTGTGTGTGTGTGTGCGTGTGTGTGTGTGTGTGTGTCATCCCCTTGACACAGGAGGGGCCCCTCATGGCAGACAATGGCGGTATTATTTTCCAGGGAGAGGGTCGGCCCCCGACGCCAGAGCGCCTGGAGCGTTGGGGGTTCATCTCCCAAGGGACCCTCCTCGGGGCATGAGGCCCGAGGGTTCCTATGATTAGCAGGTCGGCTCTCTCCTCATCTTCCTCCACCCGGCAGCACCCCCGCCCCCTGCCTGGCTACGCACCCCTCCACTGAAATGCCAACGCAGGGCCACGGGCAGGTCCCCCACAGGGGCCCCACTCCCTCGGCCTCTGGGCCCCAACCACCGCTTATCAGCACCCACACACCTGCTGTGTGTTTTGTGTGTGTGAGTGTGTGTGAGTGAGTGTGTGTGTGTGTGTTTGTTGAAAGGAGGGGGGCAGGGTGAGAAAATAGAGGAAGATAATGAGAGATAGAGTTCAGAAGTATAGAGGAAGAGGAGCAAAGAGGGAGAAGCTCCCACAGACGCGTGGGACAATAATGTGTGTGTGGGAAAACAATGAATATATTATTGGGTGATGGAGAAGGGACAAAGACCAAGGAAGAGGCAGATGAAGTTGGAGGAGTTAGAGGAGGAGAGAGAGAGACATACAGTCATGCTGTCAGGTATCAGCTAGTCAGGTCAGGTTGTACAAATGATTAAATGTGATTCGTTCACAGGTGGAGAATCACCTGGGGCCAATTAGCCTGTTAGACTCTTATGTTCGGCGGCTTAATTTGACAGTCGAAGTGACAGCTTCGGCACCATTTTGTCTGCAGTGATTGGAGTAGTTGAATGACTTGATTTGACTCAGGCGTGAATGTTTATCTAAAATAAACCCTCCTCAAGCATTGCCTTTTAATCCAACCTCCACAGAAGTCGCCCTTCGCCATTACAACTGGCTGTTTTGGATTTCAGCAATCTAGTTCTCCAGGCTGAGCCAATGTGTGGAGGAAGGCTAACATCTCGTCTATGTACACCTGGGCTCTTGGTTTGTCGATCGCCGTTGAACCTCAGTCTGCTGGTAGGAGATGGAGGTGGTGGTGGTGGGAGATAAGAGATCTGACACTCCTTCATCTCTGCTGTCTATCTGTCTTCAAGCCTCAGTCGTTTATTCTGCTCATCTCCAGCTAACCTAGATGGAGCATATCCTAAACATGGGCACTCTGTTCTAGTGCACATAGGGCTGTGGGTCTAGTACGTATGTATCGTTTACTGCATGTGCCGTTATTGTCTAGGTGTGTGTGTCATATATCCAGTCTGTGTATTCTTGTATATGCTGCAAACTGTGTAGTGTGTGTGAGTGTATGTCAATGGACTGTGTAAGTGTGTCTAGGCTAGTATGGGGCATTTTCACCCAAAGTGCACACAGTTATTTCTGTCCATTAGAATGTTTTTTCTGTAATGCTCGTCCACTCAGGGGCTCCAGGTTAACTCGGTCTATTTTGGACCTAAGTGGACCGTCAAATGGCCGCTGTGTCTGTAAGAGAGAGAGAGAGAGAGAGAGAGAGAGAGAGAGAGAGAATACGCACAAAGACCAGCTCAGCACACACATGCATGGCTACACACTCTGAAGCATGTTTTTTTTGTTGGTTTAATTGCGTAAGCCATGGAGAGCAGAGATAAGAGCGGTGGAGCCGGCGTGCGGCCACTTAGAAGATGTCTGGCTGGATAACGAGGGAGCCTGACTGCAGCTTGGCTTCTCCCGGCGGCCATCTTGGATACAACAACAACAACAATAAACGATTTAGTCGGTCGAGTCACAGAGAGAGAGAGAGGCTAATGGGGGAGACGGTGAGGAGGAGGGGGAGGAAGCTCTATATACACAGTCTCATGGATCTTCATAAACATTCCCCCAAATCATGCGCTCTTCACCCGCGGTGCGTGATCTTATCAGGAGTGTGGTTGTTGTGGTTGTGTTGTTGTCCCAACCGTCCGACCACACACAACGTACCGCCGCTTACTTCTGCTCCCTCAGCCTTTTTCCGGAAGTTTCTTCACCCGTAGGTTTTGAAATCAGAAAGAATCTAACAGAACCTCCTACGCCTTGTTCCTTCTTCCTTGGAGCTCTTCCACAAGGAAATCCGAACATGTGACGGGCCTTTGAAGCTCCCTGATAGGGCGGGTGGGAGATCAAAGAGCCCTGCGGACGTTTCTCGGTTTCAGCCAAGCTTATCTAACCGAGGGGTCAGAGGTCAATGGGCTCGGAACACAGCAATGATGTCATGGCTCGTCTGAAAGGGATCTGGTGATAGCAGGTCAGGAGCTAATTGATTAGATGTCCCATTATGTCTGTGTGTGTGTGTGCGTGTGCGTGTGTGCACGCGCGTGTGTGTGTGTGTGTGTGTGTGTGTGTGTGTGTGTGTGTGTGTGTGTGTGTGTGTGTGTGTGTGTGTGTGTGTGTGTGTGTGTGTGCGTGTGTGCCATCTGTGGTGATCTCTGGAGAGACTTCTCCCTGGTCTCTCCTCCGTGTTCTACCCGGCCGACTCGGAGAACACGTGTGTGTGTTTACTCCCTGGTTAGGATGGACGGTTGCTATAAGCTTCACAGGCCAAGGCTTCATGAGGAGACAACAGATCATACTCAACATAAGTGTCATTTAAACTGGTGATGGGTCCCCAACACTTTTTTAAATGGCAGATTTTGTCCTTTTTAGCATAACTGTAAAAAATTTGATTGTAATATATTTGCATTGTTTGATTGAAATGTTTGGTGAAGTTGTGATGCCCATGGACGACTGTTAATTGTGCGGGTAACATTTCATAGTTGGGTCTGTGCTCGTTTAAGCTTTGCCCTTTTGATTCACCTTTTATAAATGTTTTTACTTACTGTCATTATCTACTCTGATCTCATAACAATCCCATCATTATATGGCCTACATTTGCAACAAATTTGCTACATCTGCTTAAAGAAGGTTGTTCATCTGAGCTCTTATCCCCGCACCACTTTTCAATACAAAGTGACACCCTTGTGCTGAACACATGTCCTACGGTACATGGATCCTTCATGCCCCTTCCCACAACACAGAGGTCAAGGTCAGCATTTAGCCTTCCTTTGCAAACCAAGCCAAACCTAACCATTAGCCATTGCCATAGCCATAGCCAATCTAGGTAAAGAAAGCCAACCTTAGCCCCTACCGTCCCCAGATTTGGGAAACATTATCCCCCATAGCCATAGACTGAGCCATCCTTAGCTAACCAAGACGGCAAAGACAACTAATGCCTATCTAGCCTAACTTCAAAAATCAATTTCCTAGCTCTGCTAACCTAGACAATTTCCCTAGCCTACCTGAGTTTATCTCAGCCTTCATTAGCCACACATAGCAGTGTTGCCAAGCTGTTCGCAGAGAAGATGATCTGCTGTACAGATGTCTCGCTTCCTCTTTCCCACTGTGCTCCTTTGGGTGGCTTTCCAACACAACAATGCAACAAAGATGTCTCATTTCTCATACACAGAACCCTTGGCTTTGTTTAGAGGTTTGTGGAATGAGCACATTATTATCTCAGCGGGGTAAACCAATACCCCACCCACCCCTAAAACGTCTCCAAAAGATGGGAGAGGAATTAGGGAGATGTCTTGCTGTGTCGAGGTCCCCCGTCTAATTACTGGTAGAAAGGTCTGATGCAGCCGGATGGGGGAGCAGCCACAGAGCCGCCTCGGCAGCACCACCGGAGGCTCCAGCCCAGAGCGTAGAAGACATGGGAAGGTGTGGAAGGGGGGGCCGGTCATGGGGGCGGGAGATGTGGTGGCGCGGGGGGGGGTGTGGGTTGTTGTTTATGAGCCGAGTGAAGTGGACCATCAGGGAGGGAGTGAGGAAAAGGCCAAGCCAGTGATGGAGGGAGCGATTAGATGGAGAGGGAGAAGGAAAGGGATGGCGAGAGCTGCATTCCTGCGTAGGACTGTGACCGCCCCCCTACCCCTGTAACAGGACACCCCTGGCATAATCACTGTGTCCCTGCTGAGCTCTGGGGTTTTAGCATCGTAGAAAGCCCAAATCTCCCCGGCTCTCCTCTCCTACGCCTCCTGTGTGTTCTCCTGGTTTCTGGAGCAGTGGAGGTAGAGCTGCTAGCTTTATGGAGGGCTCCGTTCCGTCTACGACTCCGTAGAATCCTCGTAAACAAGATGAGCCATCTCCGATTCTGCTTGCTTCAACTGGGACTGCCGCTCTGATTCTTGTGGAAAACAACACAGTTGTAGTCAGCTCCTAATGACTGCACTCATTAAAGGGATAATAATCGTCCTGCAGTTCTATTTAGCTCAACTGGTAGAGTAAGGCCTTAACACTGCCAGGATAGGGGTTGATTCTCCGTCTAGATCAACTGCTAGAGCAAGGTACTAACACCGCCAGGGTTTGGGGTTTGATTTGCCACCGGAGACAGCGATACTAAGTAGGTATGTGATCACAAAATTGTAATGTGCTTTTGATAGAAGTGTCCACCCAATCATATTATAATTATAATAATCGTACGTATAATAAATGTCGGAACAAAATAATGAAGCTAGCATGTGAGGCTAACGTGCTAATTGGTCGTAAACGCGTCCATCTGGAGTCCAGCGAGCCAAAAGGGGAGAGAGGGGCCAGCACCTCGTCCCCTCCCCCCATGGTCTGACTCTCGGTTGGGCTGGGACCCTTCGTCACCCACTCCTAGAGGCCCCCCTACTCCACATCGAGGACCACCGGCACCCAACACACAGACCCCCACCATGCTTTCTCCGCCCTGGCGCCCAGCTGTATACGATCACTTGAGACGTACTTGTGTGTTCTATATCCTCCTCCTGTGTTTCTATATTGTCCTGACGTGTGTTTCTACATCATCAAGAGTGTTTCTGTATTGTCCTAATGTGTCTTTCTTATCCGTCTAGGTTGTTTCTATGTCATACTAATGTATGTTTCTGTATCCTTCCAGAGCAAAACTGCAACTGCCTGTGACTGAGACCACATATAGTTTTCCCATTACAGCACATTGTCCAGGAAAGAACAATCTTTTTCCATATAGCTGCACATTATTATACTAAAAGGGGTACACAAACTCACCAAATACTGAATGCTAAAAATGAATACTGAGCTATACTAAGTGTACTGAAAGAAATACACTGTATTAGTGACTTAGTTAACGTACACCGCTGGTAACACATGCATTTTAAGATATTAAAAACTCCTTGCAATAAGTGAGAGTTTTCTGCCAACGCTATTGCAGCTGTGAGGCAATGCAAGCACACCTTGCCAGGTCACGTGAACAAAGGACATGGCCATTCATTTTATAGTTCCAAATATAACTCTGTAGCAAACAGCCACTTGTATTGCTTAGCTCCACTGCCATCGACTTTGAAACATTAAAACAAGCCCAGGACTCAACAACATCCACGGGTCAAGTCTGTACTTACTCTTGAAATGACCCCTGGCTCTGCTCATTACTCTGTGTGAACCTGTGTCGACTCTATCATTGGAGCAGGTGTTAAGAACATGGGTTCGGAGCACAGCCTCCATTTGCATTTCCTTTTCATTAGTTAGCAATAGAACGGTTTGCTTTCGTGATCATGTGATCACATGTTGGGAGGTTCAAGCTGTTAACATCAAACGGAAGGAATTACTCTTTCCCCGTATTATTCAATCGGGTAACCGCACAGGAAGGAACTCGAGCTTGGATGCCCTTCTAGCGAGCAGGCACAGAGCATCTCAGTACCCGATATGAGTTTATATGTAGAACCAGCAGACCCAGATTGGCACTGGTCTGTACGTTTAAAATTGGCTGACCTGAACCACATTGCTAATGGAAAAGCAATATCTGTGCACCAGATTTTTTGTATCATGGGTGCTTTCGAGTAGATCTGGCATTCTACTTTTCACGTTTTTGTTTTGAAATTTAGTGTTAATTTGAGTGTTCACTTTTACTTGAGAGGTTTTACAGTTGTTTTGTAGTTTATTATTCAAGTTGTATTGTAATTTAGTGTTTGGGTAGTTTTGCAATTGAGTGTTGAAGTTGTTTTGTAGTTCAGCATTGAAATTGTTTCGGTTTGTTTGAAGAAAAACTGGTATATCTAAGAGGAGGATTCTTTGTTCTGCCTTGATCTCTCTGAACAGAGGTGTTGGAGATAATGAGGGAATGTCGAGCTAATGCACAATATGCAACCTTGACCTTTAAATCAAGTTTCTGGGATATTATATATATATATGTTATACATATATTTGTGGAATGCGTTAGAGAACAATAGGAATCAGTAATTAATGGCCAAGAAATGCTTGAATTTCAGGCCTCATTTGTGCAAAAAAACAAATAAAAAATAAGTAAATAAATAATTAGATGGGGTTAAAAATACATAGATGTAATGAAACAATAAAATATGAATCGAGCAAAAAACAGATATATGTAATGTCTTAGTTTGGGTTGGAAGGGTTGCCGAGTATCTAAACAGGGTTATATTTCTCTGGCTCTCAGAGGACAGAGCTGGCTTCCCAAAGTCACTCACTCCATCACCATTTACCCCTCCACTGAAGGTGTGTTTGTCTGGTTCAGGTCGAGGGCGTTCAGGCCAGTTGGCATCACCCCCAACCCACCTTTAGCCCTGGTTCTGATCCAGCGCGTGTTTGAACAGCTTGATGTCCAACAACACACTAAAACACTGAAAGCCTCACCGACCGACCCCAACCGGAAACTCTGCTACATCTGTTTATTATCTATGTTCCTACAGTATACGGTCCTGTAGGGAGCATAGAGTTTGGACATTTATTAATTTCGTTATTTAGCAGATTGTTATCCATAGCGATTTACAACTGAAGCTTAGGCCAATCAAAGCATTACAAATATGCGTTTCACACAACGATATATCTATTTATACAACTTGTGTATGTTTTGTGTTGTATGCAGTCCAATGAGTCATTTTCTAAAATTAAGCGGTAGCCTATTGTAGGTTTCATGTTATTTCTCTTGTTATGATACTGACATCACATTGTTTGTTTGACAGTTTGGCAATTAACATATTCAAAACTATCTTAATAGGTTAGGTTGGGTTAAGGCTAATGTTGTATGTATTAGGAATGCTTATCAAACAAGACCAATTAAAATACTATAAACCCATGTACGACACGCTTAGTTGGCGCAAGAAACCGGAAAAGCATTTTACTTGGGTAATGGCGACTGTGGAATGCCTTCATTAATGTTGGAGGTATAACTGTCTGCCAGACAAAAATAGATTAATAATCTTATGATCTCAGAAAAGCGATGCAAAAATGTGAGAGTGAGAAACAGAGCAGGTGTGTAAAGTTTGTTAACCAAATGTGTGCATGTCAGTGCGTTTTATGTTAATTTCCATTTCCATTTGGCTGTGTGTCTGTGTGTGTGGGGGTGGGTGTGAGAGGGAAGGGCCACTGATATCAGTATATATGTATCTGTTACGTGCACTCTCCTCTCTTCACTCTCTCCATCAACATCTTCTCAAGGCTTGAATTATGGAGGTTGGGCTTTTGTTTTGTAAACAAGAGGTAGGCCGATTGATTATTCAGACGAGTAGCGTTTGAGTGATACATACTCTAGAGGGTGAGAAGTGGTTAGTGGTGTGGCAAGCCAGCAGTCATCAATTCTGTGTCCACTCGCACTTCCTCTCTCCACCCTTCTTCTTTGTCCTTCTTCAATCTGCCCCTCTCCTAATTTCTTCTCTCTCAAACTCTTCGCTCCTCTTTTCTCTATCTCAACCTCTCCTCTCTTCTCTTTCGTCCTCGCTCTCACCTTCTCTCTTCTCTCACCTTCTCTCCTCACCTCTCCTACCAACTTTCTCCTCCTTTCCACTTCCCTCACCTCCTCTATCCAACTCTCTCTCCTTCACATCGATGACCACAACTGCATCTCCTGTTCTATTCCTTTATTTTCAAATTGCACCGCGGATCTTGTGGGTCTGAC
Organism: Gadus morhua; assembly: GCF_902167405.1. Classification (NCBI taxonomy): domain Eukaryota; kingdom Metazoa; phylum Chordata; class Actinopteri; order Gadiformes; family Gadidae; genus Gadus; species Gadus morhua. Next base: position 7,930,463 of record NC_044053.1, read on the forward strand.
ATTAAAAATAGTGTCACGTTTGGGGATTTGATTGTAGCCCTCCAACTGAAAGTTATGTTTTCAGTTTTATGTTAATATCACATGTCTTGTGTGGTTTAGTGGATTTATGTGTGGGCTTATTAGTCAGACCAGAGGATCGAGATTATTGCATGTCTCTGTACCTTCTCTTATAAAACGTCAATACAAGGGGACCTCATTGCAAATCCATGCTTCCCCCACCCCACCGGCCCATAACCCTTGTGTTCAGCACATTCAAGTCCTGTCTGAGTTGACTTTCTGAAGTAGGCCTGGCCCGGTCCGTCTGCATCAGCAGTCTCTGGTTTCATCTGGTTCCTAATCAAATCCGCTGCTCTTAGCTCAGCTTATTTATTCATGCGTTTCATTTTAGGGGTTTTATGACACTCAGCTAAAATAAAGAAAGGGGGTCTAAGTTAAAATAAGACTAAAGTACAATAAACTGAGATGAGCGGAAAAAAAGTCACGTTTACACTTTCACACACAACCGTGAGGTAACCTTTTGCCACCTCCGAGTTCAATTTAATATGGCAGATATTGTCCTTGCAAAGCTTGGACACTTCAGGAACACATATCTCTCAAATCAAATCCAGCCAAAATTGCCCCTTGTAACCAAAACACAATAACCCGATAAGCCCTTTAATAACAGACATTTGAGAGTAGCCCAGGTTTTGTTCCGCGAGGCATTGTGTGAGACATTTCCTCCCACTTTGTCTTCATCCATCCCCCCGAGGAAAGGGCGTGCGCCGGGGAACAGAGGAGCCACTCGACAGCGAGCATCTCTCGGGGAGTCACAAGTCCTCAGAAAAGGTTTTGTAGCGCTCGGGGATGAATAGGAGAACAAAGTCTGGGGGGGGGGGGGGGGGGGGGGGGGGGGGGGGGGGGGAATCGTTGAAAGCCATCAAACGCACAAGGGGGGTTCCCCAATTTTCGACACAAACCACTTCATCACTACACCCTTGGTGGACACAGGAGGGTGGGCGGCAAAGTGGCGCATCAATACCTGCAATTGTGAGAAGGGTTGGGGGCAGGCGGTCCACGCTACTGGGTCACCTCTGGTCCAAACGGTAAATAGGCCCAGCGATCGTTTTGCGTCAATCCAGGCCTGTAGGAAAGATGGACCGTAGAAGGGCTATCATTAGGAGCCTATAGGCAAGGGATAGCTGCTGTGCCTGTAGGACATAAAGGAGGAAGGGAACCAGGTGGACAGCAGAGGGAAAGGGGAGAGTGTCGGACCAGGGTGTTGGATGCGGGTGTTTTAAATTACGAACAAATTCGTAGCAATTTCCTCTTCTGGTTGCCCACGCCCTCCCTGCTGAGGGCCTGATGGAACCTGAACAAAGGGCTGCGGGGTTCTGCCGCTGCCTCCGCCATTACAAGTTTTGTGGTTGGCGGGAAAAAGAGCGTGCGTTGAGGGGGGGGCGGGGATCTCTGCTTCATTCAACCTTCCTCTGTCTCACCTTGCCTTGCTCTTTAAGTCCCTCCTTTTTCTTTCTTTCTTTTTTCCATTCTGTCCTTCGCTGGTAGATAACTTCAAAGTGGTCTCCAGCATGCTGCGGGGACGTTGATAAGCCACTTCCTGAGCTTGAGAGCTGCTCTACAATACGATAATGGAGACAGACATGCTGGGCCGCCGAGCTCAGATCCATCCGCTGGCTCCTGCCTCATAAAAGCCTTTCCTTTGTCTTCTGCTCATTCACAAACAGCCTCTTATCCCATTACATCCCTGTCGTGTTGTTGTTGGTAGGAGTTCGTTTTTCAAACTTGGGGAGAGTTAGGATGGTTTTGAGGGTGTGTAATTGTGAGTTAGTGGTTGGGTGTAGGTTGGGTTGTGCTGCGGGCATGTGCATTGTTTATATGTGTGAGTTATATATATCTGTATGTATTCACAGTGTGTGTGCTCATTGGTGTGGGGGCTGCATGCGTGTGTGTGTGCGTGCGTGTGTGTGTGTGTGTGTGTGTGTGTGTGTGTGTGTGTGTGTGTGTGTGTGTGTGTGTGTGTGTGTGTGTGTGTGTGTGTGTGTGTGTGTGTGTGTGTGTGTGTGTGTGTCCATATTGTATGTATGACTGTGACATTTCCTGACAAAACGCCTCAGTGTGGAGGATAATCATGAAAAATGAACTGATACACACAGCCATGTGAATTGTTTTTTGAGTGGAGGACAAAAGAGGGAAAAGACAAATAGGTTTATGCACTGCAGCCACTGAAATAGCAGCTGTAAGCACCTTGTGTGTCCTTATCAAATGACCTACTTTGAGCCGGCCACCACATCCAAACCTCAACCTTTACAGAATGGATGTTATCTAGATGCCATTGATGCTTCTATAGCCAACTCTCATTTCCCCTTGCGTAATCTTAGAGTAGACTGTATTGTGTGTGTGTGTGTGTGTGTGTGTGTGTGTGTGTGTGTGTGTGTGTGTGTGTGTGTGTGTGTGTGTGTGTGTGTGTGTGTGTGTGTGTGTGTGTGTGTGTGTGTTTGGGTGTAATGGTACGTTAAACGTGAACTGTGCAGGAATTACTGGCACCTAGCGGTGAGGTTGCTGATTGCAATTAACTGAATAAAACTGATCGCAGTATAATAATTAAAAACGCACCACCTGCAGGGCCTTTTCTGTTATATTGTCTGAAATAGTGTAGAAATATAGGAGAGAAACATGGCCGGTTCCTTTGAAGACTACCCGCTCCCTATGTTTATATAAAAGGGCTAATTCTAAAGAAATAAAAAACACAATGTTTACTCACTAATACACTTATCAAAACATGCAGGAATATTATTCATTTTTTCCCAAGTGCTAGATGCCACTAAATTCTACACACGACACCTTAAACTAATTGTGTAGCTTCACAAATGAAACCTTCAAAAGAAGGAATACCATGCAGAGTGTATGGTATTTTTTTTTAGCCCGTTTAACCTTGTATGTCTGTAATTAGGGTATAACCTACAAAACAATAGCCATACATGACATGCTTCCATTTAAAAAATGAGGTTCCGTACTAACACCATCATTTGAGCTAAACCAACCTGCTGGCACGTCCATAAATAAGACCGTGGGGACGCTCTTCAACATTTTAAACACTTACTATATAGAACTTCTAATTAAAATTGTATGGAAAGGTTTTGGTGTGTGTGTGTGTGCGTGTGTACGTGTGTGTGGAGGGGGGGGGGGGGGGGGGTGTTAGGATGTTAATGCAGCTTTCTGGAGGCTTCTCGTACTCTCCCATGCACACCATGCACAATGTATATGTGCCAGATGGCGCGAGAGCACCCGCAGCCTCTAATGGCGCCACTTGATCATGTCTTAGCTTGGCAGTAAATCAGCGCGTTAACTACAGACAGTACATTCCATACATTGAGCGTTGGTTCGATTCCCGAGAGACTGCTCCAAACGTTGTGGGAAGTGGGTAAAAACACTTATAGGAGAACACGGCTCCTCTGGAGCATGCACTCAAAAGTGTTATTTGATCTCGCTGTGGCACGGAGGAAAACACTCCATAGTCTTGGGGCCCTTCGACGTAATTAAAACATGTTTAAGTTCCGATTCACATTCCTATTTGAATGGCACTTGCACACATGAGATGCAAAATACATAGAGAGCGGTTGTTTAGGTTGTTGACACACAGCGAGCCAATTTAAATATACAGAACTCCTCCTCACGAGGTTGGTTTGGGGGGAAAGTTGACTCTAACAAGTTTCTGAAACTGAAAGCAATCACTGATCCAGTCGTGAAAAATATATCCGTTGCCCCAAAATAAGCGGCGATTAATTCTCATACAATGCAACTCATAAAGGTCTCTTAGTAACACACCATCGCTCCCAAGTGGTGAAATAAAGTATTGGCCAATTAAAAAAATAATGAAATTAATTGCAGACAGATGGCGAGACTACAATTGACAGAAACCCCTTAAAGATCACCCCCGCATCCCCCGCTGACATCGATCAGCACACTCAGGTGTAAACTAGATTTACTCTGGGAAATCAGCATTTAATACAAAGCTATTTGAAACCATCCAGCCTTGGAAACAATTGCATTCACTACTATTTGGTAACAATACACATTGTAAGAAAAAAACAGGTATATTTAGAATTTTCAATGGAGATTTTAATATTAATTTGTTTTATTATTTTTAGTTATTATAAATATTATAAAAAATAGTATTATTATTAATAATAATAATAATAATACATAATATAGATATTTGTTTGATGGCTTTCAAGAAACTTCATGGTTGCATACTTGACCTCAAACATTACCACCAGTATTTATACAAGGAAGACATGAATATAAGATTGATTTGATGAGATCTGTGACAGTAAATGGTCTAAGTGAAGGAACCAGTCTGATCCTGAATCACTTTTCCTTTGAAATAGAGGTGAGTGTGAGTGTGTAACTGGGTAACGTGTGTGTGTGTGTGTGTGTGTGTGTGTGTGTGTGTGTGTGTGTGTGTGTGTGTGTGTGTGTGTGTGTGTGTGTGTGTGTGTGTGTGTGTGTGTGTGTGTGTGTGTGTGTGTGTGTGTGTGTGTCAGTATCTCTGTTTATGTGTGAGTGTGTGCGTGTGTGCGTGCTTGCCGGCACGTCGGAGATCAGTGTCAATTTTCAACAAGGATATATTTAGGGCAAGTATGGGAAGGGGGCAGTGACCCTTCCCTGCTCCAAACACACTCCTCTGCTTCACTCTTCTCTCGTGCTCCCCGCTGCTTCGGAGCTCTGATCCCCTGTTTACCTCCTGGTTAATCGTGCTGACGTCACTTCTCTCCGTCAGTCCGCGTCATCGCTGTCTTACCGTTTGGTGTTGCTCTCCTCATGGAAGATCTAGGTGAGTTTCAAGCCACTGTTGATCATGTGTACACAGAATACTATACTGCAGTTTGACTCATGTTCCCATTTTTAATCCACTGCTGTTTGTTCTCTTCAGTTACAGATGGGAGCATGGGGTGACAGACAGGCAGACGCTCAGTGCTGTTCAGTAAACAGAGAGACTAAAATCAACTATTGTCACCGTTGAGCGAGCGAGAGAGAGCGAGCGAGAGAGAGCGAGCGAGCGAGCGAGAGAGAGAGATAGGGGGGCGTGCACCATGTGTCAAGCGGAGGTCAGTCCGGGTCTCAACAGCCCCGACCCGCTGGTGAGGGAGGGCTACGTCATGGCCCACGACTACATCGCCTACGTCACGGCGGGCGGCCTGGACGGCGGGCGCGCTGTGGGTCGGCCCCTGTCCCGGTGCGCCGCGGCGCTGCGCTACGCCGCCGACGAGCTCCTGCTGCGCTTCCCCATCTTCTTCCGCCGCTGGCCGCGCGTCTTCCGGAACGTGAGCGAGACGACGGCGTGGCCGCTGCTCATGTCCATGCTGGACCAGCACTTCTTCCCCGGCGTGTCCCCCGGCGCGGGGGGCCGGCGGCAGGAGTTGGCGTGGAGCGCCGTGCTGTCCGTGTACGTGCTGGCGGGCCAGATGGCGCTGCACTGCCAGGAGCAGGGCATGCAGGGGGTCCTGCCACAGCTCAAGGAGTCGGTGGGCGCCTACGTGGAGAGGGTGGTGTGCCCCGAGATCCGCGACAAGGGGGGATGGGTGAGTCGTCCTCCTCCACCTCGGCTCGTCCGATTCATTGGATTTCATTCACCCATAATAAAACCCAAAGTCCATGAGAACAATGATTGTAGGCCTATAGGTTGTGTGTTCAGCCTACCTTATGAGAGCAAACCATCGTTAAAGGGGACATTATACCACCAGGTGTGAGTGTGATTAGCCATTACAAGGCGTTTTTTAAATATGACATCGCTAGTGGGTGTGTCCACCTAGATGACGGATAGATGAGCAACGTTTGGTACAATCCACTGGGTAAGCTGGTAGACTGATCTATCCAGCACACATGTTGGTGGACACGCCCACTTGTGATGTCAGAAGAGGCAGATTTTCATAACAGCTAATAACGCTCAGACCTGGTGCTATAACATGTCACTCTTAACGAGACGTCAATAATATTTCAGCAATTATTTTGAGGTGTATATATAATGCACTGATCTCCATCTTCCCGTCAGAGCGGCTTCGTGACACGCTTCGGACCGAAGACCAACCTGGAGAGTCAGGTGCAGAGCGCGTGCTGCTGGGCTCTGTTGCTGCTTGCCACCAGCATCCTCTCCTACGTTTTCTGGAAGCGGATAACTTGACCAACACTGCCACCCTCTGGACACAATGGGAATCTGTCTGTTTCATTATTCAACTTTACCACATTCATGTTACAAACTCTGGGAATTGTGCTCATCCTTTGAGTGTTAAGTCTCAAATAAAATGGCAGGAAACCTCCACTAAACTGCATTACTCAGGTCTGTTCAAGGACATGGTTTGGATGCACATGGCCTATTTTGTTACATCACCTGCCGTTTTCAGTCAGGACTCAACCGTTAAGAATTAGGAATGCGTTCAGCTGTAGTTATTAGCGCAGGTTTACTAGTCAGGCTACTTATGCAACCAGAAAGATGCCGCCGGTCAAATGGTGCTTTAAGGCATGTGATGCAAATCTAGCACCAACTGGATTTACTGAACTAATCTAGGGAATTGTTCGACCATGCCTAGCACATGATTTTGCAGACCAATCCATAAGATAGCACACCACACTTTATATACAGTGTAGGTAATGACTGCGTCATGTTTTTGACGCCAGGCCGAGTATAGAAGGTAAACCAAGACCGTCTGTAAAAGAACGTTTTTATTAACATGTAGTTTCTGTACAAACAGGACGACAAGGGACAGAAAAAAACAAACAAGAACACTGGAAAGACCGACTCGAGTAGGTCAGGAAATTATACATCTTAGAACGAGAAAACAAAGTTACACAGACACTTCTTAGGCAAGCTCTTCTTCGCCTTCCTCCTCGAACTCACCCTCCTCCTCTGCGGTGGCGTCCTGGTACTGCTGGTACTCGGACACCAGGTCGTTCATGTTGCTCTCCGCCTCGGTGAACTCCATCTCGTCCATGCCCTCGCCGGTGTACCAATGGAGGAAGGCCTTGCGGCGGAACATGGCGGTGAACTGCTCGGAGATGCGTTTGAACAGCTCCTGGATGGCGGTGCTGTTGCCGATGAAGGTGGCGGCCATTTTGAGCCCACGGGGAGGGATGTCGCACACGGCCGTCTTCACGTTGTTGGGGATCCATTCCACGAAGTAGCTGCTGTTCTTGTTCTGCACGTTGAGCATCTGCTCGTCCACCTCCTTCATGGACATGCGTCCGCGGAAGATGGCGGCCACCGTGAGGTAGCGCCCGTGGCGGGGGTCGCACGCCGCCATCATGTTCTTGGCGTCGAACATCTGCTGGGTGAGCTCGGGCACGGTGAGCGAGCGGTACTGCTGGCTGCCGCGGCTGGTGAGCGGGGCGAAGCCGGGCATGAAGAAGTGCAGACGTGGGAAAGGCACCATGTTGACGGCCAGCTTGCGGAGGTCGGCGTTGAGCTGTCCGGGGAAGCGGAGGCAGGTGGTGACGCCGCTCATGGTGGCCGAGACCAGGTGGTTGAGGTCGCCGTACGAGGGCGTGGTGAGCTTGAGGGTGCGGAAGCAGATGTCGTACAGAGCCTCATTGTCGATGCAGTAGGTCTCGTCTGTGTTCTCGACCAGCTGGTGGACGGAGAGGGTGGCGTTGTAGGGCTCGACCACTGTGTCCGACACTTTGGGCGAGGGCACCACGCTGAAGGTGTTCATGATGCGGTCGGGGTACTCCTCACGGATCTTGCTAATGAGGAGGGTACCCATGCCGGAGCCGGTGCCGCCACCCAACGAGTGTGTGAGCTGGAAGCCCTGCAGGCAGTCGCAGCTCTCCGCCTCTTTCCTCACCACGTCGAGGACAGAGTCCACCAGCTCGGCACCTTCCGTGTAGTGACCCTTGGCCCAGTTGTTGCCAGCACCACTCTGGCCTGCCACAATGGAGAAACGTATACAGCCAGTCAGTTACAATAATCTCAGAGGCTGATCATACAGAGCATCTATTCAAATGATCCCAGAAATTTGTTTGAGACAACTGCTTACCGAAAACGAAGTTGTCCGGCCTGAAGACCTGACCGAAAGCACCGGACCTCACAGAGTCCATGGTGCCGGGCTCAAGATCGACCAGAACAGCGCGGGGGACGTATTTGCCACCTAATAGATTAGAAACAGTTAGAGCAGAACAGACGAGAGAAAGTATATTAACGTTACCCATTTGACATTGCTTTAATTACCCGAGGCCTCATTGTAGTAGACGTTGATCCTGTCCAGCTGCAGGTCGCTGTCTCCGTGGTATGTGCCAGTTGGGTCGATTCCATGCTCATCGCTGATCACTTCCCAGAACTACAAGCAGAAACCAACTTTAGCCTATTGTCTAGTTTCAACAGATCTGTTATCATGCAGTTACTGCCCCTTCTGGGATTAATGCATTCATTAAACCGCAACATATATTAGCATCGCCAAAATAGCGATTCCAAGTCGCATAACTTCATTTGTCTTTTTAAATACATTTTCTTTACTAGTTCCCGCGCCAAGAAACATACAAAAGCGCGCCATTCCCCCCAATTGGTTGAGCGCCATTTGCTCTTAATTTGAAACGTCATCAAGCGGAGCACCGCCCCATCCGCCGGGAAAAACCGGGTGCGGCAGGCGCGCGCGCGCGTTCACGCGGCAAAAAGAATAGCTAGGCCTCTTGGGTCAGACAGTAAACGATCAATCCCAAATTAAATTAAACTTTTTTTTTTAATAATACGATAAACTATTGAGTCAATATGTATACAGTTAATAGCTTATGGAACATGGACCCTTTCAATAGAAAAGCGCATCCTTTTTGCGCATTGCAGCAGGCTGAGACAACCCCAGGAAGATGTGGTTAATCTCAATTTATGGTTAAATCTTAATCAAACCGAAAAGGTTTTTTTAATGTAAAGAGCAAAATAGATGTATCCCTCATATATTGGCGTAATAGTGTGGGTGTAATAATATTACGCCAATTCCGACTACCGGTGAAATTGTGAATCGTTTATAGCAGACTCAAATCTTATTAAGAGTATTTCTGTGTGAAAGATTGACAATTCTATTAAAATGTATCGACTTTAGCTGAAGCATATGGTGCTTTGAATAGGAAATCGCTGGGTGTGGTTTAACAAGCACACAAAGAGCTGGCATATTTCTGAGAATTCTTAAAATAAAGAAAAAGGTAGTAAAAAAACAATGATATCCTTTCGAAAAATATCAATCTACTTACCTTGGCACCGATTTGGTTTCCACACTGGCCGGCCTGCAGATGGACAATTTCCCTCATTTTGTCTGGCAGTAAGGACGTCTCGATGCTACACAGACTACAGTTGTTCTTGAATGCGAAAGAAAGGACTCCCTTGTGCTTTATATGCGCCCTTTACCCCGCCCACGAAATACCGTGTCACCAAATGTAGCTTAATCATAGGCTGTGTTTCACAGACTTAGTTGACCGGCGGTGTTTTTGACGAATCAGAGGTCGAGTGGGGTTTCGCCATTGGCCCTCTCCGACTGTCAATCAGGTAGATCTGTAACGTGTGACTGCCGGTTAATCTTGAGACATGTGCTACTTCCTGCGTGGCTAGACTGAATTCTGACAGCGAAAAACTCTTCATACGACCAGGATTTCGCACGGTTATAGCTGATTTTTTGCACGGTTATCAGATTAGCATTTCAGTGATGAGCACGTTGTTTTGAACACATTTAATACAGAAAATATGATATGCCATCAATGACCCACAGACGGTCCACGTGGCTTCTTAAAGAATTAATTGGTAGTCTGACGTTTTGCCTCTTGACAAAATGCAGCTCACTTCTTAGATAGAACAGCCTCACAGTGAACCCTAAATATCTGACTCTAATGAGTTACTACAACTAGAAACATGTTTGATGTGTTCCTTCTCAAATTCTGCATACTTTATTTAACTATTGGTGTTTATTATATTATTACAAAACCCAATATGTGAACCATAATTCTAGGTCATAAGTACAGGCTGGTATTTAGGGTGCAACAGAGAGGCATTTTTGCTAGGAAGCAACTGGCCCACAGAGCTAATGCTACGGTGGACAAAAGCATTCCTGCCATTTAGGAACTGGCTGCAAACCACACAATGGTGGGTATGTTATCGTATGTTATACCGCTGGACATACGGAATAGGAACATGAATACATCCATATTCTGATAACATTAAGAACACAACACAAATGGTAATGGTTCTAGGCCTAATATAAATGTGTGTGTTGGGGTCTAGAAAGCAGTGGTGGAATTGGGCAGATGGTCTTATTAATAGATAAACTGAAGTGTGGATACGTCCATGACGCCAACTATTCTACTGCTGCTCGGACACAGTTGCTGGTTCTGGCAGAGAGATGCCTAGACCCTGTCTGCTAACGGAACCACCCATTCCTCCCAAGGGTGGGTGATCTCTAGGCATTAGAGAAAGGGGCTTACATGGCCCACATTTTATGGAGATTAGCTGCTGAGAGTAGCAGGCATCTATCGGTCTGGAGGAGGAAGTGGTCACGTACTGGAAAACAAGGAAGCAGTCGGTAGCTTGTCATCAGAGCAGAGGAGCGACCGCTGCAGTCTTCAGACGCAACGCCCGGAATCTGGGTGTTGTCACTGGAGCACAGCTTGCTATCTAGCACTATGAGAGCTTTATCTAGGTCAGTTTGCTTTATGGCTGTATGTATGTGGTGTAGTAGCCTCTAGCCTGATCTGGCAACACAAAGGCCCAGCCTGTTTGGTCTATGAAAGGGGTTTGTCGGATGGAGGTTATGTCAAGAAAATAGTAACGGTTACTAAGGAGCTTGTATTAAATCTCTGCTTCCAGAGCTCTACAGGGAACATTTAAGCTCCCATTCTGTCCATTTGTGGTCAGACTAGTGCTGGTAGAATGATACATTATAATTATATGATATGCTGTATTATATTAATATAGTACATTGTATTGTGTCATCATAGGTAACCTGGAAATAGACTATACGACAGTGGTTGTCATGTAGTGGAGGAAATGTATTTGTGTGAGTGTGTGTGTGTGTGTGTGTGTGTGTGTGTGTGTGTGTGTGTGTGTGTGTGTGTGTGTGTGTGTGTGTGTATGTGTGTGTGTGTGTGTGTGTGTGTGTGTGTGTGTGTGTTCCACATCCTCGGTAGCTACAGGGCGTGGTCTTTGAAAATCATGGCTAGTATTGTTCCAGCCTGTGTCCGTCTACAGCCGATCAATAATGCATGGGGTTTAATTCCTGAGGGGGATGGGGGGGAGGAAGGTCGGAAGGAGTGACTGTGCACACTTTGAGCATGGTTCATCGGAGAGATGAGATGCCCTCCATCATCCTTTTTAAGAGTTGATCCATTTAGGTTATTTATCCATCTGTATCAAGGTAGGCTATGTTAATGTACGGCTCATGTCTACAGCTGAATTGATAGAGAGAGAGATAGAAAAAAATGCTGAAACGACAAGGGAAATGGATTTTTTCTCGGTTAGGTCCTCCCCACCCCCTCTCTCTCCATCTCAATCTCTGTCTCTGTCTCCCAGCCCCCACGGCTCTCCATCTCTCTCCTCCGAACCCACTGCCCTCTTTCTAAGGGCCTATCGCATGGGGAGTGTAGCGTGGGCTTTTTAACGTATTCGAAGCCTCCATTGACTCAGCATCTCTCTGAACACTGCAGCAGAGAGCCACGCCCTAGCTGCCAGCAAGCTAGCTTCTCTGATCACAGCACCAGCTAGCTGTTTGATCATAATATTAACTCCCTGATCGTAATACTCGATAGCTCTTCAATCAAAGCACTGGCTACCTGTGATCATAGTACCAGCTAGCCCTCTGATCAAAGCCCTAGCTAGACCTCTTATCATAGCACTAGCTAGTTCTCTGAACATAGCATTAGCGTGCTCTGATTATTGTACCAGTTAGCTCGCTGATAATATAGCCCTAGCTAGCTCTTTGATCATAGCAGTAGATATTCTTAGCACTAGCTAACTCTCTGATAATAGCAACTTCTAGCTCTATAATCAGAGCACTAACCAGTTCTCTGATCATAGCACTTGCTATCTCTCTGATCATAAGATTAGCTCTCTGATCATAGCACTATATATTAAACCAATATTGTTTGAATTGTCCATATGTTTCCATCTTTATATTCACTGGGATGTGAAAAGCCATAAAAACCACATGTATGCTGTGATCAGGTCTTCATTCAGCCTATAGGTTGTGAAATGTTGTGTTCGTGTCACTTTGATTCAAACAATGAGTACTATTCAGTCAGCTCTGAACTGGTGCAATTGCTGGGCAATGGGTTAGGTTGCTGGTGGGAGAATATTGAGGGGTTGGGACAGCTGGTTGCCGGGGGTGGGGATGGGGAGAGAGAGAGAGAGAGAGAGAGAGAGAGAGAGAGAGAGGACAGCTGGGTTTCTGTACTGGCCTGCAGAGAGAAAAACTGATTAACCCATATCTCACATTACAGGCCTCTCATAGCGTTAGAATCCAGCCGGGAGACACATGAACCACAGTGCTGGGTGGAAACCACCGGGTTTAGATTCAGACTATAGTATTGTTCTCTTCAAAGTGTTAATGGGACTGTGGTATGAGAATTAAGGTGTGTTTGGAGATGGGTTACACCCTAACCTGGAGCAGGAAAACACACTGGCTGTATACACAAATACACAAAGCCTCTTAAATAATACAATGAGACTAAATGCATTCTCTTTCAGATTTTGTTTCCCATAAAGGGCAATGTCAATATGTGTGTGTGTGTGTGTGTGTGTGTGTGTGTGTGTGTGTGTGTGTGTGTGAGAATGGTCTTTGTGTGTGTGTGTGTGAGAATGGTCTTTGTGTGTGTGTGTGTGTGTGTGTGTGTGTGTGTGTGTGAGGGGGAGGAGCGGTGTGGGGGTGAGCGTGCATATGTGTATGGTTCTGTTTCTGTGCAGGCAGTCCAGAGGGGTGAGTCAGGAAGTCAGGCGGATATTGGATCAGAGACCACTCATTTGTTCTATGCACACACACACACACACACACACACACACACACACACACACAGATTGTAATACGACTGAGAGGAGAGAGGTGGAGGAAGAGAGTAAGGGAGAAAGGGGAGAGGACATAGGGGAGGAGAGAGAGAACATTAGTAGAGAGGGGAGAGAGATGTCCACTTGGTGCAGAGAAAGACAAAAATGTTTCTATCACAGGACAGCATGTGGCATAACTATACCATTCCTGAAGCATTGCTAAAGAATAAAGCTGACGCATCACATATCATCCCAATATTACAATATATCTTACAAAGATGGACAGGAGTTACCGTGTGATACAAAGCAATGTTTTTAGTTCCGGACTTGAATTTGCATGTACGTGAACAACATTTAGATAAAGCTGCCAGAGCTCCTGCTGTCCTCATGTGTCCCACCAGAGGTCGCGCTGGTTTCATGCACCGCTGTATGCTGTAATCTGCGATAATGACGAATGATCTTGCGTTCCTTCCTTCCTTCCTTTACAAACTTTGGGACCCTACTCATTCCACAATTTTTCACCTGTAGAATCCATTGCAATTTCTTAATCTTTACATTATCTTGGAATTGCATGTTTCCATTCACATTTTTTTTGTATTTTAAACTATTTAACACACACACACACACACACACACACACACACACACACACACACACACACACACACACACACACACACACACACACACACACACACACACACACACACACACACTTAACAATGTGCGAAAAAAATTAAAACAACAATTATTGTTGTAATTTTAATGACAGGGTTCTAATACAGGCTTTTCCTTGCGGAGGTTTACAGCAGTGTGCAATTATTTTCTCCTCCATCACCGTCTGTTCCGCTGGAACCTCTCCTGCCAGCTGAAAATTGCACAGCCTCTACACTGGAAAGTAACAGTTTCTCACACTCACACTCCGCACCGGCTCCTCGTCCCGGTTGGGTCAACCGTAAATCCCTCTGACCAGCCCGCGCCTTGATGACCAGTCCTCTTTTAATCGACCATGTATATAAATATCCTAAAGCGTTCCCTCAATGAATTGTCCGAGCAACCTGTGTCCCTCGGCTTACTTTCCTTCACCCGACTCTCACCTGCTGACTCCGGAGACTCTCACCTCAGTCTCAAACTCTGAGTCACCTGCCCACTCAGCTGTTGCTAGTTACCTGTGATGAGCACCTCAACACCGCCCCCTCTGTGTGACATCAGTGCTGACCCTAACTCTAAGCACACGCTACCCTACCGTAACAACCAGTGCTTAATTTGTCAAGTGGGAGCTCCCGGAGCGCTGAGGACGAGTAGAAAAAAAGCGGCGGGGGGGGGGGGCGAAATAGTAAACATATGTTAGGTTGGAGAGACACGCAGCCACACGTTATAAAGTTTACCGTTGTTTACTAACAGTTGAGGAATATGTCATGCACTCGCAAGTGCGTCATTGTATTCTCAACACAACAAAATACACCAAGTCCTTGAAAATGGATCTCCATCGCATCAAAGTGAAAACAAATAGATAGGCTACCTCATAGATTATAGTAGGCCTAGTTAGAACAACAATCTGGCATGACAACTTGGCCACGTTTACAAATAGATACATATTATTAACCAGAACAATACCAGAATACCACAAAAACCATAATAATAATAAAGTTCACTACTTTCGCTAACTCCTCGCAGATTTATCTCACATCACTCAACCGACTCGCGTCACTCCAAGTCCAACCTCTCTTGCTGCACATCTGAACAAAACACACACATGCACACAGTATTAGCCCCTCACACACACACACACACACACACACACACACACACACACACACACACACACACACACACACACACACACACACACACACACACACACACACACACACACACACACACACACACACACACTCAAGATCCAGCTGGCGAAAGGCGCGCGTCAAAGCTTCCGGAGCGCGCTCCCCCTTGCTCCCCCTCAAATTAAGCACTGGTAACAACCACATAAACACACACACACACGCACACACACACACACACACACACACACACACACACACACACACACACACACACACACACACACACACACACACACACACACACACACACACAAACAAACAAGTTGTTGCAACATTTTGGTGATGAGCATTGGTGTTCAGCCGTGTCCGGTGGTCTTAACAGTTATCCATCGGGGATTTCCTGTGTTGCCTTTGAACCCAGGGCAGTTCCTTAACTTCTCCATACCACATTTCAACAGCCTCCTTCCCTGAAGCAGAGAAACAACTAAATATGAACCACAGTGCCTGAAGGGAATCCAGTATTTTAGAACAACCCAGAGTGGATACACTAACGCTAACCCTAACGCTAACCCTAACCCTAACGCTAACCCTAACGCTAAGCCTAACGCTACCAGTCAGGTTGATCCATGCAGAGCTGGACATGCAGTATAGGATCGCTCCAACGCCGCTTCCGCTGTGTTGCATGATCCCACTGTCCAGCTGGTGATCGGCCCAACTCTGGGCTGACTCGTTGAGGTCTGTGCTCAGTGTCAGAGGGGGGCTCTGGTGCATCTGGCCGTAGGTGTTGTGAGGGTGAAGAACACCTGGTGGAAGCTTTCATCTGACAAGAAAATGAGAATCTGTATTTGTGTTGCTGTGTGGAAAAGTACATTCTAATCAGGTTCAAAGGCAGGCCGTGGTCAACCACCTGCCCCAACATCACCTCGAAAGGGCAAGGGAATCTCCCTATGGCTTCCTATTGACACATGGCTATATCCAAAGAAATGTACAGTGAATTCAGATACATGTCTTTAAGGAGCAGGTAAGGGTTAGGGGTCATCTTGCTCAAGGATGACTACAAGTTAGACTTTGGATGTCGGCAGATACCCCAACTACGAGGGCCTGGCCCACACCACCTCCCTGTTCCAAAATAGTTAGTGTTCTGATCTTTTTTGATTAATGGTCATAGAAAATACTTTCAAAACACAAACATTTACTAGGTGTCTACTCGCCTGCCATTGTATTAGCTTATCTGATCTGGGCCAAGCAGCTGGAGGAAAAAAGGCTGCACAGAAAGAAAACACAAACACACGTACACAAAACTCTTGAACTATACTTTCAAATACTAAGGATCCACGCATGCACACAAACACACACACTCAGTCACACACAGTCACACGATTGTTTGTGCTCAGGAGGCCTCTCCTTGTGTTCCTGGATGTTACAAGACATTCACACAAGGTCCCTTTCCTCTCCCTCTTCTCCCCTCCTGTTCTATCTTCTTTTCCTCTAGTCTCCCCTCTTTCTTTGCCCACCCTCTCCTCTCCCATCTCCTCTTCTACCTTCATTCTGTCTCTTCTCTTCCGTACTCGTCTCCTGTCTTCTCCCCCTCTGCTCTTCTCCCTCCTCTTCCGTTTTTCCTTCCTCCTTGTCTCCTTTCCCCTCCCCCTCTCATCTTCTGTCTTGTCATCCTCTCCTCTTCCCTTCTCCTCTCCTCTCCTCCCCCCTAATTTTCGTACTGAATTACAAACTTGTTTTCTCAAGGCTGCAGAACAACCATCTGAACCCCTTTCCCCTTGACAGCTCATTTGCTGACAAAAGGTTTTGTTTCACAAAGTGTCATGGCCACTGTTGTGCTGTGTATTCTCTCCCTGTGTTGGCCAAGCCCCCTGTCTGTCTCTGTGCCTTGCCTGCCACTCAACTGCTCACACCTGGCCTGCATCAACTCAGGTCATCGCCAGATCGTACTTTGTGTTCCCGTGGTAGTTACTAGTTCCTGGCTCCAGTGCAAACTCTCTAGTGTTCTCTCTTGTGGAATTCTCATGCCTCACCTTTGTTTTCTCTCACCTATAATTTTTGGATCGTCGCCTGCAGTCTTTACTCCCTCCAGCGTGATACGCCCCACTCCAACCTACCTCCTGCCTCACTCCTAGCTGTACTAAATAAACCTGTTCACCGTCACTCCAACTCCTGTCCTGTCTCTGTGTTCTGCTCTTGGGTCCAGCAGCTAACGCTACCCTAACACAAAGTGAGCGTACAGCAAGCCCCAGATATTACAACAGCTAAACAAAAGGATGCCGAGGATGCCACACCTTTACCCCTGTCCTCCCCAGAGGGCAAAAACAATCTCCCTGAATTAGCAGACAAAATCATGAGCAGGAATGCAGAGTGAGGGATCCTTCCTCTAGTTGACACCCTAACCATTTCTCAATCTCGAGAAAACTGGTCTTAACATGCATTCAGTGTTCCATGTCATATTTAAAACGGAAGCAACGTAGTGTTTAATGTCTGGTGCACACAGACACAGACACACACACACACACACACACACACACACACACACACACACACACACACACACACACACACACACACACACACACACACACACACACACACACACACACACACACACACACACGTGAAGTCATGCATAGACCTCCAGAGTAAAACACAAAATATTATCCATATTTATGTAGTCTATCTATACAAAATGCTATTGCCGATATCCTGAATTATGTTATAGTAAGGCTGCACAACAAACTAACAAACTGAATATCCCCTCGACTGCTTATTTGTTGACAAAAACGGTTTTGTTGCTCAAAAAGTGTCTGTGTAGGAGTGTACAGCAGGGCCCAGATATTACAACAGCTAAACAAAAGGATGCCACACCTTTACCCCTATCCTCCCCAGAGGGCAAAAACAATCTCCCTGAAATAGCAAAGACAAAATCATGAGAAGGAATGCAGAGTGAGGGATCCTTCCTTCCAGGGATTGTTAGGAGTGGCATGGGTGTCATTGTTGACACCCTAACCATTTCTCAATCTCGAGAATACTGGTCTTAACATGCATTCAGTGTTCCATGTCATATTTAAAACGGAAGCAACATAGTGTTTAATGTCTGGTTCACACAGACACATACACACACACACACACACACACACACACACACACACACATTCTCGCACTTGTCTGCTTCCCCCCCCTCCCTCCCAATACACACACACACACACACACACACACACACACACACACACACACACACACACACACACACACACACACACACACACACACACACACACTTGTGTCTTGAATAAAGGGGTCATAAAATGTTTTTTTTGTGGTTACTAATTGCATTTGGTGGTACTACTAGAATTGGTGTACATGCCTTGATGTTTAAAACACCCCTTTCAGTACAGAAGCCGAGAGCAGCCATGGTCCTATCCTTCTTTTTTTCACCTTGTTATCTCGAGATAACAAGATAATTATTTTGTGATCTCGAGCAAACAACACAATTAATTTGTGATCTCGAGAAAACAACACACTTATTTTGTGATCTCGATTTAACAACACAATTCGTGATCCCGAGAAAACAGCACAATTATTCTATGATCTTGAGAAAACAACACAATTATTTTGTGATCTCGAGAAAAAACACAATTAATTTGTGATCTCGGAAAACGACTGAGAAACGTCTACCACCTTTGAACAGACGCAGATTTTGTTCATTAATAATATCTGGAAAATCGATCAGCTGATAGGGAAATATTTTGATCAGGGGTTGACGCAGTTCGTGTCCTTATTTGGGATACTTTCAAGATTAGTCTGCAGAAAGACTTGTCTTTACCGACGGAGATAGAAGGATCTGTCAAGCACAAGGGGGCGTAGATCCCCTTGTGCCTCGAGATCACAAATTAACTTGGTTGTTTTCTCGAGATCTAAAATTTATTATTTTGTTATCGCGAGATAACAAGGTGAAAAAAATAATGATAGGACCATGGCACAGCTCTCCTCAGCCTTGGTCGAAAACGTTAAAAAAATGAAGTTCCCCTTTGTGAAAAGCCCTGTTTACTGTGATTGGTCAGCTGGCCCACTATGTTGTGATTGGTCAAACGCTTTGGGTATTCCTTCAATCTCCCCCCAAGCAGATGTAAATATTTCTTTATATTTCCTATTTACAAGAATAGTGAGAAATTTAGTAGCTTGTCTGACAAAGATGTCACGGCCAATCCTCATGTTAAGGTGTTTTTATATGAAATTGTAAATGTGTGTGTGTGTGTGTGTATATATATACACACACATATGTGCATGTATTTACAATTTCTGTATATTAGCACGTAGAGAATACAAATACAAAATACAATTATTTTTGTTTTATTCTTTATGGCCCGTAAACGGTTTCATTATTAATGACTGGTGGGGAATGGTTCTACTGCGTGGTTCTAATACAGGTGTTTAATGGTCAGGGTTCTTCTGCATGGTTAACCCTATACAGGTGGTTTTCTCCTTGCGGGGGTTTACAGCAGTGTGCAGTTCTTTTCTCCTCCATGGCTGTCTGTTCCGCTGGACCCTGCCCTGCCAGCTGAAAATTGCACATCCTTTACACTGGAAAGCAACAGTTAAAACAACGGTGAGCCGTGTTTGCAGACCCACCAATGCAAAGAGAACTGAAACTATGCAAGAGCATGCCAATAGCGCACAGATAACTTTTTCTGCCGTCGCCAATGTAGTTAAAGCCTGTTCAGTTAGCAGTGCTAGTCCACAGAGGTAGAGCAGAAGGCATAGAGAAGAGTTTGTGTTTGTGTGTTACCTTGTGGAAGGACGTTTCTTTCAAAGTATGCCGCGACGTTCACGTTACCAGCAGGTCTGTACTGAGCCACCACAAACACCCTTTTGCCATCTGTAGCCAGACCCACGCCCACCTCCGTAGTCTCCTTCCACACCACCTGGGTGAAGTGGCCTGGGAGGGGGAACAAACAGGTTAGGGGGGAACATGGGTCACCTTGTCGTGAGCCAGGGGTTTTAGTTTTGTCAGACGAGAGACATGAAAAGGTTTGAATCCCTGCCAAGATTTTTGCAATACAATGCTACCCTGGTACCAGTGAATGGACCATGTGGTGCTTGTGGAAACTATGTTGTATCACGACATGGCCATGCAGTGAGATTTGACGGAGCAGCTTTTAAGGCAGGTACCGGCTCAAAGGGCTTTTTGGGCTAGGTCCCAATAATGGGACCTAGCCCCCAAACCCTAAAACCTGTAAAGAAACTCTCCAAAACCACAGGGAACAATTCATGATAAGACTGGAACTTTTACTTTGTCTACAAACCAGAAATGGAAGAACTTGAAATTCGGATTTGTCATGTCTTGTTTTACGGTAACCGAAGAATGCTAACAAATTGACTCATGAAAGTAAAATTGCAATGACAATTCTTAACAAATTGAGATTAAAATGCAAATCACAATTATTTATTTGGTAGTCAGTTTTTCCGGACTACCAAATAAATCACCCCACACACACACACACACACACACACACACACACACACACACACACACACACACACACACACACACACACACACACACACACACACACACACACACACGCACACACACGCGCACACACACACACACACACACACACACACACACACACACACACACACACACGCACACACACACACACACACACACACTTGGCGAGGATCAGCGGTGTTCAGCCGTGTCTGGTTGTCAGTGATCCATCTGGGATTACCTGTGTTTCCTTTGAATCCAGGTCTGTTGTAATCGTAATCCTTCACCTCTTCGTACCAGCTTTCAACAGCCTCCTTCCCTGAAGCAGAGAACCAACAAAATGTGGACCCCAGTGCCTGAAGGGAATTGAGTCTTTTAGAATAACCTAGAGTGGATACGCTAACCCTAACCCTAACGCTAACCCTAACCCTACCAGTCAGGTTGATCGGTGCAGAGCTGGACATGCAGTATAAGTTCTCTCCAACGCCGCTGCCGCTGTGTTGCATGATCCCACTGTCCAGCAGGTGATCGGCCCAACTCTGGGCTGACTTGTTGAGGTCTGTGCTCATTTTCAGCGGGGGGCTCTGGTGCATCTGCCGGTAGATGTTGTGCGTGGTGAGGAACTCCTGCTGGAAGCTTTCATCTGACAAGAAAAATTAGAATCTGTACTTGTGTTGCTCTGTGGAAAAGTCCATTCTAATCAGGTTCAAAGGCAGGCCATGGTCAACCACCTGCCCCAACATGACCTCGAAAGGGCAAGGGAATCTCCGTATGGCTTCCTATTGACACATGGTGTTTATCCAAAGAAATGTACAGTGAATTCAGATACATGTCTTTAAGGAGCAGGTAAGCGTTAGGGGTCATCTTGCTCAAGGATGACTACAAGTTAGACTTTGGATGTCGGCAGATACCCCAACTACCAGGGCCTGGCCTGCCCCACCTCCCTGTTCCCCAATATCTAATATACATAACACAATCAATCAATCAATCAATCAATCAATCAATCAATCAATCAATCAATCAATCAATCAATCAATCAATTAATCAATCAATCAACTTTTATTTCCAGACTCATGGTCCAATACATACACATACCAATACAAACAACAGCACATACACAAACAACAGGACAATTAAAAAAGGCAATGATAGCAGTGTATCCACATGATTGACTGGTATCGACACAGTGCTAATACCAGGGTTTGAAAGCAGCCTAATGATGAGGTTACATGAACCATTCAATCTAAAAATAAATGAGTGCATTAGGTTTCTCAACAGTGCATGGAATGTGTTGACTCCTACCCTACAAAATAGTTCACTTGCACTGCTCCACCTGGGTTTTTTAAGCAGTATATGCAAACCATCATTATAGGCAATCTGGAGCATCTGGATGCTAGACTTTTTGAACTTGGTCCATAAGGGACCACTATACATAATATAGTGTTCTGATCTTTTTTGAAAAAACTCATTGAAAAAACTTTCATAACACAAACATTTCCTAGGTGTCTACTCACCTGCCATTGTATCAGCTAATCTGCTCGGGCAAGCAATCGAAGGAAAAAAGGCTGCAAAGAACAAAAACACAAACACACATGCACAAAACTCCTTAATACATCCAAATACTGGGGATAATATTAACATATATTCCCATGTATATATATATATACCCATGTCATCTCTTCCATCAGTTCTATTTTATTAAACTGATGGAAGAGATGACATGGGTATAAACCAGAGAGATAGTCACTCACCTGTGTGGTAGTTGCAGTGTAGAGGTGTGTTTGGGAGGTTTGGATTTCTGCTCTCTGCCTCTCACAGCCCTTATACAGTCCAGCCTGGCCTCGCCCCCCACACACTCTGTGTACGAGGCGAGGCCAGCCAAACACACCCTTGGCTTGTCATTTTCTCAGGAGGCCTCTCCTTGTGTGGTTTGACGTTACAAGACATTTATCCAAGGTCCCTTGCCTCTCCTCTTGCTGCCTCCTTTCCTCTCCCTCTTCCCCTCTTCTGTTCTATCTTCTTTTCCACTTGCCTCTGCAATTGGAAAATTGTATTTTCAAGTTCTGTTTCTGTAAATGGCATTTGTTGATTATGCCTTTTCGCTGACACCCTAGGGGGGGTCAAGGGTCTAACTGAGAAGTCACCACTATGAGACCCCACATTATAATTGTCAAGGATCAAATCAAATAATGTTTATTTAAGAACAGTTTCCTGTATTCGCATTAAGGCGAAGAATGCAGGCAAAAGATTTTGGAAAACGTTTTGCAAAAGATTAAGCAAAACGCTTTGCAAAAGATTTTCAGCCGATCGCGTCTGGGTGGGAACTACGTCACTTATTGGTCAGACCAGCTGATCATCCACGACCTAGCACTTGCAGATGAAGAAGTTTCTGTGGCTCAACGGCACAATGGAATGGAATCTCAGCTTGAAGTTTTTCCCCCAAAAATGGTATGAGTTTGAATCCCGTACGAATGAGATGGGTATGTATCTGACATTTTATTGAAAACAAATCAAAGAGGCATTATAAGGACAGCTACGAGTCTTTTCCCGATTGGACCTATTCCAACAGCTGCCGTAGCCACAACAACAAGCGCGCATTCGGCTGATGGTCACCAGTTAACACGGCCCCTAGTTGAACTGAAACGCCGTTTTGCGCACCCTTATCCGGTGCTATCCGGTGCAGGCATGTTGGTCGCTCTTTCGTACCCTGCCTCCCGCTGCTCCTCTAGAGCTGCAGCGGCCTCCCGCAGCAGCTCTGCGACCGTCTTTTCCGCCATTTTCACGTTATTACTACATACGTCAACCCAGTCAAACCTGGTACAGTGCTAGGCATAGAAAATAAAGTGCCATATTACTATCCATTTGGATGGTACGCCGGTACGTGCAGGTGGTAAGTGGCAAATCTCCCAGCTTTCTTGCGCCATTTCACTGAGGCACGACCCCTTTTGGTCGTAGTATCTCGTCGCTTTCAAAATAGAGCAAGCAGAGCTGTACAACTCGCAGAGAAGATGGCTGCGCCCATAGCTAATGGGGGTTGAGATGTATTTTCTTTGTATTTGTACCACGTTGGTGGTTTTAATGTCGTTCTAAATCCTCTTACACACTTGATTTCATTGCTACTTTAATCCGGTCCCCAATGTATGCTTTTCTTGCTTTGCGTGCAACTTGCTTTGCGTGCAATTCAATGTAAAGTTTTGTTTTGAAGCTGGTTTGCTAAAGAGGCTTTGTTGCTAATGATGAATAGCCTGCTACTACTCCCCCTCGTGGCTGGACCGAAACACAAATGACAAACTGGAAGGCTGGGGAAAGGGAATTACGTCACGTTATCGCTAAATCTGGTTGTTCCAACCGGCGTACCATCCAAACGGATAGCAGCTGTAATCGGTTGTGGATGATCAGCTGGTCTGACGAGGAAGTGACGTAGTTCCCGCCAGGATGCGATTGACTTATACGTTTTGCAAAACCTTTTGCGAAGCGTTTTTCAAAAGATTTTGCAAAACGTTTTGCAAAATCTTTTGCGGATTGAAATGAAATTTGAATTTCGCAATTCACAGAGCGTGGCGAAGTGCATTGCAATCGCGGGGACGTATTGTTTTGCAATTTGAATAAAGGAACTCATTTTTATTTTTTTTTGTCATATTTTTTTCACATTTAATTTCATTGTCACTTTACATATTAAAATACACTTTGAATAACATATTTACAAGTTACATTATTAAATTGCCTAATGAATTGTCAATTGCATAATGTAATGACATGTTGAATTGCAAATTACATAGCCATTTGAATTTTGCTACATATATGCTTCCATACAGAGCTGTTCTCAGCATTTCTGAGACCTGTGCTACTGTAGAAGAAGCCCCTGCATTTGCCAATGCATTGGAATTCTCCTTGCAAAGCTAATTGAGAGGCATAGGGCGAACTCCCATCTGAGGCCTCGGATTACTGAATGTTTGTTGTATGTTTTTGTTGTGCATGTTTATTGCTCAAATAAACTATCCTTATTGATAAGTTCGGACGGCTCTTTAGTTAAACAGTTAAGACAGAAACGATTGACGTGATTGACTGGTGAATTCCCACCAGTCTCCCCTCTTTCTTTGCCCACCCTCTCCCCTCCCATCTCCTCTTCTACCTTCATTCTGTCTGTTTTCTTCCGTACTCGTCTCCTGTCTTCTCCCCCTCTGCTCTTCTCTCTCCTCTTCCTTTTTTCCTTCCTCCTTGTCTCCTTTCCAATCCCGCTCTCATTTTCTGTCTAGTCATCCTCTCCTCATCCCTTTTCCTCTCTTCTCCTCTACTCTCCCCTCATTTTCTCTCTCCTCTCCTTCGCTTTCCTCTCATCTCAACCTCTCTTATCCTTAGTGTTCCGGGGTTCTGTTGGGCCAGATTGCTTCCCCACACTCAAAAAATTGTTCTCGCCACTTTACTTCTGCTTTACTTACTTTACTTTACTTTACTTTACCCATTAGCAGACACTTGCGAGCAGTAGCAGACAGTTATCAACAAGATAACTGCCAGATCAAGATCGACAGCATGGATTTTAACTAGGGATGCACCGAAATGAAAATTCTTGGCCGAAACCGAAAACTGAAAATGAGGAAACCAAGTCCGAAAACCAAAACACCGAAATAAATTATTATGACAATTATTAGTACCATTTAGGGTTGCCGCGCTATACGGTATTAGGTTAAAAAGGTTAAAAGTTCGGCAGTTTGTCTTTGCCCTGTTTTATTTTTGATCTGTTTTAAAAAAAAAAAATATACAAACCTAATAGATAGGCTACCTAATAAAGCGTTGGAACATGCAAGACCGGTAACAATAGCAACGCCGGTAAACAAACCCTGCGAAGCCTAATCCCTACGAGAGCTCCCCGCGCTACGGCCATCCGGAGGTGCACAGAGCTTTTGGCAGTGATAGTATTTATCAAATTATATTATACTATTATATATAGAACGTCATAAGACGCTGTCACCGAGAATTGGCGCGCTGCCAGACGCTGTCACCGAGTGTGAGAGGAGAGTTGACGGAGAAGATGGCGGTTGACCTAGTTTCAAAGTTTATACCGTTTATGGTCGATAATACAACCCTAGTACCATTGCATTTATGGCTATGACTGTGTACTAACTTCATTAAAATCAAGTCATTGCAATTTTTGCAAATCTCTATACGTGGGTCTTTCTCAGAAACATTGAAAAACGTCCACACCGCAGACATATTGGCGCTTATCCAGACGAGGGTGGGCTGGCCGCGCTTTTTGTTTGCGTCATCACTAATTTTTGTTTCGGCTGTGTTGTTTCTGTGATAAAGGTATTTCGGCCGAAAAACAAAAAAAATGCGCTTTTGGGCCATTTTCGGCCGAACATTTTCGGTGCATCCCTAATTTTAACGGCAGTGGTAACACAGACGCTACGTAGAGGACTACTCCACAATTTAAATTCCATGTTATCATGTGGTACGATATAGCTATTAAAAATCCTAGACGATGTTGATGATTTTTTTTGAACACACATTCCGATTGGGAGTGAACAGCGTCAGACACCACAGCCCAAGCGTTGATACGTTTGTGGTTATGTGTCATTCTTGTGTTGCTTAATCACACAAATAGCTAGCAGGTCTGTGTTTATGTGCAATGTGAAAAACATCCTAAACAAGAAGAAGAAGAAGAAGAAGATGAAGGAGAGCAGCAGCGTTACTTTTTCCCACAAGTGAAGGTAACCAACATGAGCAGTGGGAGTGGGAGTTCCCCTAATTGCACTTATTACGCAGCATCAGCGCTGGACTAGGAGTGTGAACGGTTACAAAAATTTGTAAACGGTTACACAACCCCTTTTTTTTCGTGCACACAGTTAAATGGTTTTTAATTAATTAATTAATTATTATTTTTTTTTTTTAATTAATTGGACCACAGTCGCACTACCGAGGGATTATCAATCTACGTCACTCCCCGTTCTACGCGCATGTCGTTGGCAGAAAGTGACGAGAGCGACAAGAGCCTTGCCAAAGAAAACGTGCCACAGAACAGCTTTTTCAAATTCCAAACCGTTTGGCCGTGACAACCAATCAAACTTGATGGCAAAGCCGCCTAACAGGAAGTAAGCCTGTTCTCAGCAACTCTTTAACATATCATAGCCAAACTTGCTACATAGACTCATGACATCACTCTGGGGACAACCAAACAATTTGGTGACCTTTGACCTCAGGGGGATGTCAAACAACAATGACTTTATTTACCATTCCGCCCACTTACAATATAAACTGCAATTCTTGCTGCGAGCTCGCATAACGCTGAAGTTCATACCACCAGCAGTCGTTATTACCGATTACCGAGACGGTCGTCATGTAGCCACCCATTCCACCAGCCGTCGTTATTACCGATTACCGAGACGGTCGTCATGTAGCCACCCATTCCACCAGCCGTCGTTATTACCGATTACCGATACGGTCGTCATGTAGCCACCTAGCCGATAACGTCTGTCCGATTACCGATACGGTCGTCATGTAGCCACCTAGCCGATTCCGTTCGTCTGATTACCAATACGGTTGTCATGTAGCCACCCAGCCGATTACGTCCGTCCGGCAGAATTAGGTTACCGATTACCGAGACGGTCGTCATGCGCCCTAAACACTAGGTAGGGTCACTTTTCCATTTTCTCTACATTTACACGTACTCACATAATGCTATACTTCATCCCACCTGCAGTCATTATTACAGATTACCGAGACGGTCATAATGTAGCCACCTAGCCGATTACCTCCGTCCGGCAGAATTAGTTTACTGATTACCGAGAAGGTCGTCATGTAGCCAAACAGCTGATTACGTCCGTCCGGCAGAGTTAGTTTACCAATAACCGAGACGGTCATCATGTAGCCACCCAGCCGATTACGTCCGTCCGACAGAATTAGCTTATGACAGATTTACTAACCGGTTACACGTGTACCCGTGAACACCCCTAATCTGGACGCCCGAAATATCAGCTGCCACTCTTAGGTTGAGCTGTGTTTGTGTTGAGAAAGCAATGTCATATTTAAAACGGACTCATAATAGTGTCTGATGTCTGGTGCACACAGACACACAGACTTTTCTGTGTGTCTGCCATATTGTCAGTATATGGACAAATTGTCCATATACTGTAGCCTGGATATGGCCTTGTGTATATCTATTGTGTCAACCCGTCCCCAACCCCTCGGGTTGGACGGCCCAGGGGAGAGGTTGTGGAGGGCGTGTACCGCCCATATCCAGCAGACGAAGCCAGAGGAGGGACGTCCATTTCGTCACCCTAATTGGCGAGATAGAGAATACCTGCGTCGGGGAACAAGGAGGAAGAGGTACCCTTTAAAAGGCGCTGAGACTTGTCCCTAAACAGAGTTGGAGACGGGAGAAACACGAGTACCCCAGAACTCGTACGGACGAGACGACGGAGGGAGTTAACCGAGCCGTTCCTGACACCCCCCAAGGAGGACGCACCCCGGCCAAGGACCGCCCGCCGTGGAGCGGATCGCCGACGGGATCGACCTCCCTTTCCCTTTCCATGGCTCACGGAGTCATAGTATGATTTTCGTTTTCCCCGCGTTGGATCCTCATCCATGCGTTTTTTGAGTTACTTCGAATAAATGCCCTTCCGGGCTTTGTACCAGCCTTGCTGTGTGGTAATTCCTGTATGACCGAGACATACCTGGGCCCGGGTTGCCACAGTATGCAAAATGCTATTGCCGATACACAGAATTATTAAAAAAATAATAATAATTCAAGGCTTCCAGCTGAACCCCTTTCCCCTTGTCAGCTCATTTGCTGACAAAAAAAAGTTTTGTTTCACAAAGGTCTGTCTAGGAGTGTACAGCAGCGCCCAGAGATTACAACAATGATGCCTAGGATGCCACACCTTTAACCCTATCCCCCCAGAGGGCAAAAACAATCTCCCTGAATTTTAAAGACGAAATCATGAGAAGGAACGCAGAGTGAGGGATCCCTCCTTCAAGGGATGGTTAGGAGTGGCATGGTAGTCATAGTTGACACCCTTACCTTTTCTCAATCTCGAGAAAAATGGTCTAACCATGCATTCAGTGTTCAATGTCATATTTAAAACCAATGCAACATAGTGTTTGATGTCTGGTGCACACAGACAACCACATATACACACACACACACGCACATACTCACACATGTCTACACCCTACCCCCCCCCCCTACCCCCACACAAACAAGTGAAGTCCCCCCTCCAGACTAAACACAAAAAATCCATAGATAAATATTACCTATCTAGACAAAATGCTTTTGCCGATATACTGAATTATTAACCTTTTTTTTATAGCAAGGCTAGTAACAAACTAAACAAACTGAATTTCCCCTTGACAGCTAATTTGCTGACAAAAACGGTTTTGTTGCTCAAAAAGTGTCCGTGTAGGAGTGTACAGCAGTGCCCTGAGATTACAACAGCTCAACAAAATCTCCAGTCACCCCTTTCTTTAATTAACCTGTCCTGATTTGGTGTTAGTCTTTTGGTTTCAAAGTGTTCATTCTCCCCCTGTCCACCAGATGTCCTTAGACTTTTCCAATCACCTCATTCACCTCATCTGTGTGTAACCTGCGTTGTGTTTATCTCTGAAGCATGATCGGGAACGCTCAGCATGGGTGCAGCGGTTTGACTGGCTGAACAATGGGTCAGCAACATAAAGGCAGAGTATAAGCATATCCTGGTCGACCTGCAGCAGATACCGTCATTTCTGCTCATTATGGTGTGTAAACATGCATAAAACTGTCAAACAACTTATTGGTTACCTGAAAAATGGGTTAACAAACATAAATACAGGGTATAAGCATTTCCTGGTCCGCCTAGACAGAATAAATACAATATTACAAATTGCACGACAACCATGGGCGTGCAAACGAAAATAGAAAATCAAATAAAAGAGACAATACCATGCCATTATCACAAAAAAGTATTAAACACCCGAGATAAGTGACTGATAACATGAATTTAACAGATGTTTCATGCTCAACCTACCTGCAGCAGATACCGTAATTTCTGCTTATTTTGGTGTGTAAACATGCATAAAACTGTCAAACAACTTATTGGTTACCTGAACAATGGGTTAGCAAACATAAATACAGGGTATAAGCATGTCCTGGTCCGCCTAGACAGAATAAATACAATATTACAAATTGCACGACAACCATGGGCGTGCAAACGAAATTAGAAAAACAAATAAAAGAGACAATACCATGCCAATTATCACAAAAAAAGTATTAAACGCCCGAGATAAGAGACTGATAACATGAATTTAACCGATATTTCATGGGGACATGTTTCATGCTCAACCTACCTGCAGCAGATACTGTCTTACCTGCAGCAGGATACCCATGTTGCAACACTGCACCAAAATATCAAAATAAAAGTCTTGAACCAATGATACAGGATTTGATTATTCATATTATTTACATACTCATTTTATTTACTCTGTTGCATACACCCCCCTTAAATCCTGCTAAATTGGGGACATACCGGTAAAACACTCTCCAAAATAAAGAGGAAGAGAGAGAAAAATACCTCTTAGGCCACAAAACCGAAGAAGAGGAGAGAAAAAAAATAAAGATTATATGGGCACTAACAAGTCACTTAAACCAAACATCTCTAGCTGCCGATTAAGGAATCCTCAAACTAAGGAGTACTTAAAGAATGGGATGCCGCCATACCCAATACCAAAAGTAGACTCCTGAGATGCCTGTTATACCTCAAATATTGCCTAACTGTGTCTCACTGTGTCTACAGACTGACAACACCGACATCTAGTAACTACATGTTGAATCTCAAAACAAACTTTTAACTAAATAAATTAAAGAGTGTCAAGGACTTGCTCATTCATTTCGCAAATTAGCCTCTCTGGAGGGTTGACAGCCCTGCCTCGTCTGGTTCGAGCTACTGTGTCCTCAAAACCCAGAGGTTGAGTGCCTAC
Source organism: Gadus morhua (assembly GCF_902167405.1). NCBI lineage: Eukaryota > Metazoa > Chordata > Actinopteri > Gadiformes > Gadidae > Gadus > Gadus morhua. Next base: position 7,960,694 of record NC_044053.1, read on the forward strand.
TGTAAGTGCATCCGTGGTTACCTCTTCATGTGCAATGTCTACGGGATGGAGCTCAGCACTGTGTTGGCCATTGATAATAGAGGGAACACCACTGTCCTCCATCCTCCGATCACTGCCGATGACACTAGCTGAGTCAAATGGCTCAGACACCCAATCAGACACATCATGGGCTTCAGAGAGGACAGTCTGCCGATCCTCCAACTGAGAATCATCAGGGCTGGACAGCACCCAGTGTACATTCCGGTCAACGCTGCCATCAATCTCACCTGGGAGGTTGACTTTGGGAACCATCTCCTCACTGACATCCAAGCCAACTGCAGGGTTGACTTCAAGCACCACCTCACCACTGTGATCTACTTCCCTGAAGGGCTGACTTCAGGAACCACCTCACCACTAACACTGGTGTGGGTTTCTACTCCATCGCAAATCGGTAAGAAGTTCACAGGAAGCAGTAGATTTCGGTTGACTACCTTCATTTTGTCAGAGTTGACGTCTTTGATCTTGTAGACATTGAAGTCAGGATTCGCAGCCACAATATCGTACATTGTCGAATCCCATTTGTCAGCTACCTTCCTTCTTCCTATTTCACCTCTGTTCGCAACGAGCACTCTGTCACCAATAGTTAGAGGTGACTCCTTGAGCAGCTCTTTCTTCAGGCGTGACACAAACTCATTGTGGTCCACCACAACATCGTCAGAAACCACAGTTTGAAACAGGACGTCAACTGAGAGACGAGGGACCCTACCGAATATCAGGTAGAAAGGTGCAAAACCTGTCGTCTCGTGCTCTGTGCAATTGTAACAGAAGGTGAGTAGCTGTAACATCTGGGGCCACTTGGCTTTGGACTTAGTAGGCAATGTTCTGAACATGGATCCAAGGGTCCTGTTGAACCTTTCAACCATGCCATTTCCCATGGGGTTATATGGTGCTGTGTGTGACTTCTCGACACCTGAAAGGATAAACCGCTCCCGAATCAACTTGCTTTCAAAATTCGCTCCCTGAACAGAATGAATCCTCTTGGGGAAGCCGTATATGAGGAAGAAATCATCCCAGAGCTTCCGAGCCACTTGCTTGGCAGACTAATTTTTGCATGGGAATCCATGAGCAATTATGGAAAGATGGTCAGTCACAACAAGCACATCCATGGACTTCCCATCACTGACCTCTGCAGACCAAAAGTCAATGCAGACCAGTTCCATCCGCTCTGATGTGCGGATGCTCTCAAGTGGAGCGTAAGCACTGGGCTCTGGTGTCTTTCCAACAACACAGTGGTGACAGTGTTTCCCATTATCATCAATGTCTCTTTTCATGCAAACCCAGAAGAATCTCTGCTTAGCCAGAGACACTATTCCGCTCTTCCCTTGGTGACCAGCGGAATCATGAATTCCATTCAGTACTTGCGCTTGAACAGACGACATAAAGTCGTCTGTTCATGCCTTGATATTTCTCACTTTGCACAGTAAGCCATCATGGATATCCAGCCTGTCCCAATAATTCAGGAGCTGACGCCCACTGGAGGGCTCATTAGTTCTCTCATTTTTCGATGGCTTACGCCGCCTCTCGATATAGTATAGAGGACTCGGCTCATCGCACTATCCTGTTCGTTCATAAAAGTGCTGTGAGAGATATAAAAGTCTTGACCCAATGATACAGGATTACATTATTTACATACTCACTGATACTCTGTGTCCATCTCAATCTTCCCACCTGTAGCTCATTCCCCAATCAGTCTCTCCCCATACATACATCATCGCTTCCTCTTTTGTTCTTCAATCTCAGTGTGTATTGACTATTTCTGCTCCCCATTTTCCTTTCCCCATTTTTGTTCCCAAAGTACAGTCAGTGTGTGTGTGTGTGTGTGTGTGTGTGTGTGTGTGTGTGTGTGTGTGTGTGTGTGTGTGTGTGTGTTATAAGCGCTTTGGTTCTGTTTCTGGTCCAGATGGATGAGTCAGGATGTCGACTGGTGTTGATTTGATTAGAGACCACTAATCACTGTTCTATGTACAGTCTCAAACACACACACACACACACACACACACACACACACACACACACACACACACACACACACACACACACACACACACACACACACACACACACACCTTACTTACAAAGATAAACGGAAGTTACCGTGTGTTACAAAGCCATGTTTTATGCGCCCAATGTGATTTACACGTTTATAAATCACATTTTAAAGGCCCACCATGCAACTTTTTTAGCCAAAATTACATTAAGTATGCAGGTTGAGAGTTATGCTGATGGTTCTGCATCCATTTCTGGGTCGATTGGTGGGTGTGTCATTTTCCCATGTGGCCTCTACCGTGAAAAAGCGCATATGCAACTTGATGTGTTCGGACCGAGCGCTTCCGGATGTGACGCGGCGGAAGTATCCTCGAAAATGTAGTCAGATTGTAGTTTCGAAAATGCTTTACGGCACAGACACACACCCAAACATGGCACCGGCTAGATATAAACAGCCAGTTGCGAGGCAATTTGGCTTGATTTACCTTAATATAACAGGCTAGGAGTCATTGCGATGGTTCCATTATACATTTTTGTTCGATTGTTCGTTGTTTCAACTCCCCCTTGCGCATCTTGGCGGAGAAAATGAATATGTTTCTGCCGGCGACCCGCCGCCCACTCTCGTGGGAGTCTCGGGTCTCGCGAAGTAACGAATTGCTTTGCGGCACAGACCCCCAAACACGGAACCGGCTCGATATAAACACAAGTAACTAAGGGATTGTTACATTCATCATAGATCAGCCGACTAAAAAGAGACAGAGAAACCCAATGTCGGAGGAACAGAAGAAGAGAAAGGGGAGACTGACAGACAGAGAGGCCAGACACGAGTAAACGTTGGGCAAGCTTTTCAGGAATAGTGTGAACTGAAAGAAAAAGAAGACTTCAAATCAGACTCCGACTTGGCCGTGTTGCTTTTGAAATTGAAAGTACCCTTGGGTGAACTTTGTCCTCGTGGTATTCTTGATGTTGATAGTCTCTGTACAAATGTGTTTGCTCAACCATTTTGTTGTGAGCCCTGTAAAAATTGTTTTCTCGACCGTTTTGTTGTGAGCCCTGTATGTTTCTAGCTTGCTTGGTTGCAGCCATATAAACACCTTTGTTTCCATTGGTGTTTTGCTGTTCGTCTGTCTCGTCCCCCAGATACAGACTGAATCCCCGAATCCAGGTTCTTGTTTATTTAGATTATTATGTTGGCCAACACTCTCACACAGATTGTTCTGTTCAACCTAAGATAAAATAATTATAATCTAGGATATAAATTCTCCCCGTCAACTATAAAAAGGATGGCTTTATGTTTATTGCAATACAAATACACCATTTTAAAAATGTATAACCTTGCCTACACTTTATGAACATTTACTTCGGACATGGCTCCACGCATTCGCCCGGCTTCTTTGAAAACAAATGCACATGGCTCGCGTAGAAGTGCATGGGGAAGGGTCGTCAACGAGTTGTTACGACAGTGTTGTAAAATATCTACTACGAAGCTGTAGGGGGCGCTGTGTAGAGAAATGTGCGTGTCAAAACCAAGAAAACAGCGAAGAAATTCCCGAAGTTACATAGTGGGCCATTAATAAAGCCACCAGAGCTCCTGCTGTCCCCATGTGTCCCACCAGAGGTCGCGCTGGTTGCACGCACCACTGTATCGTGGATTGCTGTCATTCTGCGTTATTGAGGAGTCTTCTTCCATTGTTATTTAAATTCCACCTTTTGATGCGTTCTGTATTTTTATTAATTTATTAATTAACATAATAAAATTATCCCGAGAATACAAGGTGAATAAAATAATGATAGGACCATGGGCGCTCTCGGCCATGGTCCGAGGGCGGCCGAGAGCGTTCCCCTTTGTGAAAAGCCCTGTTTGCTTTGATTGGTCAGCTGGCCCACTCTGTTGTGCAGAAACACGCTTTGCGCGTGTTTCTGCAATCTCCCCCAAAGCAGATGTCAACATTTGTTTATATTTCCTTATTACTTAAAAGCTGTGTGAGAAATTGAGAAGCTTGTCTGACAAAGATGTCAAGGCCAATCCTCATGTTAAGGTATTTTATATACAATTTTAAATATATATGTTGTGTGTGTGTATGTGTGTATATATATATATATATATATATATATATATATATATATATATATATATATATATATATATATATATATATATACACATTTATGTAAATCTTCTGCATATTAACACAGAGAATAAAAATAGAAACTACAATTATTTACGCAGTATTCTTTATTGCATGTAAACTGTTTCATTTTTAATTGTCAGGGCCCACAGCATGATCCCAATTCCGGCCGTTAATGTCTGGGTTCTACAAAATGATCCAAATACAGGTCTTTAATGTCAGGGTTCTACAGCATAATCCCAATACAGGTCTTTAATGTCTGGGTTCTACAGCATAATCCCAATACAGGTCTTTAATGTCTGGTTTCTACAGCATGGTTCTAATACAGGCCTTTTTCTCCTTGCGGGGGTTTACAGCAGTGTGCAGTCGTTTTTTCCTCCATTGCTGTCTGTTCCGCTGGAGCCTCCCCCACCAGCTGCAAATTGGACATCCTTTACACTGGAAAGTAACAGTTAAAACAACGGTGATTAAGCCTGTTCAGTTAGCAGTGCTTGTCTACAGAGTTAGCAGTTAGGAATAGAGAAGTGTGTGTGTGTTACCTTGTGGAAGTACGTTTCTTTGAAAGTTTGCAGTGCCCTCCACGTTACCAGCAGGTCTGTATTGAGCCACCACAAACACACTCTTGCCGTCTGTAGCCAGACCCACGCCCACCTCCTTAGTCTCCTTCCACACCACCTGGGTGAAGTGGTCTGGGAGGGGGAACCAACAGGTTAGGGGTGAACATGGGTCACCTTGACGTGAGCCAGGGGTTTGATCCCTGCCACGATTTCTGCAACACCATGCTACCCTGATACCACAGATAATTGACCATGTGGTGCTGGTGTTTTTGTTGTCTTTTGTAACGTGCGATGGTGTAGGTCAGGGTAAGCATTCTCCTCACGGTACTTTTATTATGCTATAAGCTTTCGACCATACCACGCCAGGTCTCCACGGAACTATATATATTTACCATACTTTTGGAAAGTCCGGGATTCCTGCCTACAACAAATCTAAAATATCATATAATAAAAAGGGAGACTTCTTTCGTATACTGCCGTTTATTCTAGCCGAGCGGAAGAAGCCCCACTTCTTTACTCACCGTTCTCATATAACCCAACAAAAGAGGGAGGCGCCACCTAGTGGCGCTACATATTATAAACCTGACTGTTACACTTTACAGTGAAGCATCGGGGATTACCTGTGTTGTCTTTGTACCCAGGGCTGTTGTATTCATAATCTTTCACCTCGCCGTACCATTTTTCAACAGCCTCCTTCCCTGAAGCAGAGAAACAACTAAATGTGGACCCCAGTGTCTGAAGAGATTTCAGTCTTTTAGAATAACCCAAAGTGGATAACTAACCCTAACCCTACCTGTCAGGTTGATCGGTGCAGAGCTGGACATCCAATATGTGTTCTCTCCATCGCTGCCGCTGTGTTTCAGTTCCCCAATGTCCAGCAGGTGATTGGCCCAACTCTGGGCTGACTCGTTGAGGTCTTTGCTCAGGGTCAGCGGGGGGCTCTGGTGCATCTGCCGGTAGGTGTTGTGCGTGGTGAGGAACTCCTTTTGGAAGCTTCCATCTACCAAGAAAAATGAACATCTCTATTTGTGTTGCTGTGTGGCAGAGTCCATTCTAATCAGGTTCAAAGGCAGGTCACCCATGGTCAATCCCCCTGCCCCAACACAACTTGGAAAGGGCAAGGAAATTGCTTTCACAACAAAAACATTTCCTGTGTCTACTCACCTGCCATTGTATCAGCTAAACTGGTCTGGCCAAGCAGCTGGAGGAAAAAAGTCTACGCAAACACACAAAACCCTTTAACTATACTTCCAAATACTGAGAGAAATATAACACAGGTATCTGACATATACCTGTGTTGAAGAGATTACATGCATATAAACCAGAGAGATAGTCACTCACCTGCGTGGTAGTGGTGGACTGCAGGTGTGTTTGGGAGGTTTGGATATCTGCTGTCTGCCTCTCACAACACTTATACAGTCCAGCCTGGCCTCGCCCCCTACATCATGTGTACGAGGGTAGTGTACGTGCACACACTGGCACGCACGCACGCACGCGCACACACACACACACACACACACACACACACACACACACACACACACACACACACACACACACACACACACACACACACACAGTCACACACACAACCTTGCCTTTTAATTTTCTCAGGAGGCCTCTCCTTGTGTGGTTGGATGTAACAACACATTTATCCAAGGTCCCTTGCCTCTCCTCTTGCTGCCTCCTTTCCTCTCCCTCTTCCCCTCTCCTGTTCTATCTTCTTTTCCTCTTCTCCCCCCTCTTTCTTTCCCCACCCTCTCCTCAGGAGTTGGGGGGGGGATTGACTTTGACAATTCATTTATGTGTCATGTTTAATCTAAAGATGTTATTTTGCAGATGGTTAAAAATGACCTGTTGTATCAAATCACTACGTTTACACTGTTTGCAAACTGTTTGTAAAGATTTGGCTTGGGTTTTTGAGCTATGTTAGCTGCTCGGGTTTTAAAGCGATTGTATTGGCTGGGGTTTTTGATTCATACGATTTATTTATTACTTGCAAGAATTGCCAGAAATTGAGAAGCTTGTCTGACGAAGATGTCTCAGCCAATCCCAATGTTAACATGTTTTTTTCACAGTATGGCAAAGAGAAGAGTGTGTCTTTGTGTGTTACCTTCTGGAAGGACGTTTCATTCAAAGGATGCCTCGATGTTACCAGCAGGTCTGTACTGAGCCACCACAAACACCCTCTTGCCGTCTGTAGCCAGACCCACGCCCACCTCCGTAGTCTCCTTCCACACCACCTGGGTGAAGTGGGCTTGGAGGGGGAACCAACAGGTTAGGGTGGAACATGGGTCACCAAGGGTTTCTGTTTTGTCACGTGTAACTGACCCACTAATACAGATAGTTTCCTTCTACGATGTAAAACTTAAATACATCTAGAGGAAGACATGCACTTGTGTTATTCCTTCATTTTTGATCAACACAAATAACTGACCCTAAACCTATATGCAAAAAGAAATATCTATTTGAGTAGATACTAATAATGTTTGAAAAAAGGTACCACGTAGTCAATTGTCACTCTTTGAAAGCAACATCCATAAGCTCTGTAATTTATGCCTATGTAAGGCAGTTGTTCATTTGAATGAACATCTGATAGAGCATAATAAATAACCCATCGCTTGCCTCAATTATGTCTACCTGCCTTGGAATTTACATTAAACTTCCGCAACCACTAATACAGATAGTTTCCTTCTACAATGTAAAACTTACAACACATCAGCAGTTAATCACATATCCCTATTTGGATGTTTTGAGAGCGTGCTCACATCCGGTTTGGAGAGGGTGGGGTAAGTAGCATTATTGCCCACTGTTTCAGAGGAGTGTTCTGGTGTTTGGTGTTACTATCGGGTCGTATGCCTGTGTGTGTGTTTGTGTGTTTGTGTGTTTGTGTGTGGGAGCCAGGATGAGAGCTAGGAATAGAGAGCAATAAAAAGTATCTGGCTTTTGTGTTCGGTTTGCTGACGGGGGTAGTGGGCAGCAGGGGTGGACTGGGAGAAAAATTCAGCCCTGGCATTTTCTCTCCAGACCAGCCCACTACATTATTAGCACTAGGGGTGGGACGAAACGAACGGGAAGAACCCTGTATATCCGAATAATAGTGCAGTTTTTTGTTTTTCAAGTTTGTGTTTCTTGTGCTGCTGACAAGAAAGTTGTGAAACCCGAACAGGAAGTTAACAGACATCCTGTGGTTGCTGCATCTCCACCCGCCATATCTACTACAAAACCCTTGTTAAATATCACACATGATCCAACGCAAAATCCTCTCTTGCAGTTATTAGTCTGTGACTGTGAAAATCGTTTGGTGTAAGCCCAGCATTAGTTAAAACCAGACTCGGACAATAATAACAAAATCTCCTGACAAATAATCTAAATAGAAACATATTACAGACAGTAACAGCATTAGAGCTGAAACCAATTTGTTTTAACGGTGACTCAGTCATTATGAAACCATAAATAGAGAATTTAATTTTTTTTCTCATATTCTCATACACGTGTATGTGCACATGTATGTATACATGTGCACACACATGTATATGAGAACGCATATCTATTCAGACCTGTAATTCGGCCTACCTGCATGACTGTTAATTTAACTTAAAAGATATGCAAATGTTTGAAATTAAAATCAATGTGAAAATCTTCAACCAGGAAATAATCATAATCAAACCTCTCTCTCTCTCTCTCTCTCTCTCTCTCTCTCTCTCTCTCTCTCTCTCTCTCTCTCTCTCTCTCTCTCTCTCTCTCTCTCTCTCTCTCTCTCTCTCTCTCTCTCTCTCTCTCTCTCTCTCTCTCTCTCTAGAATAACTTCTAGCAGGTGAGGAAAACCTGTTTGACAGGAGATGATGGTAGCAGAGAATATAAAGAGACATTTATGAATAACCAATTGTCATTTTATCACACATATAGTTTCTTCACATAAACCTTTCAACATACATATTGCATTCCTCTCGAAATAGTCATCACCTCAGTAAACAATAAATGAATTGAAAGATTACAATAAATTCAATGGCAAATATTGCAAATTAAACTAATGTGATGGAAAATCTACATGTTGTATTGTTTTGGTCTATATGAATTTAAGTTTTGTTGCTATTCTGTGTAATTTTATATAGTGTCTGCCTTCTGCTCTCCTTTTGGGTCATTTAAAGTGTGAACGTTCGAGAGTCGTGCGATGCATTTTATTGCCTGCCTGTTCCTATCTTTTCGTGTGACATCTCCCAAGCAATGCTTTGAAGTATGGGCCTTTTCCTCGACACTCTGGCTAGCGTAAACAAAGTCAGAGAGTTACATGTCACGGCCGCCGACCCCACCTTAGCCTCGGGTGGGGAGCTTCAACTGTAAAGATAACAATCTGGTTTCACATCCCGTTCTTGGAATCTTGCTATTCTGCAAGGTCTTCTAAATATGTAATACTTAGTGTTTCATGTGATGTAATCTGGTTTCACATTCCGTTTCCGTATTGTATGTAGTTTGGTTTGGGCCTGTTTTACTTGACCCCCTGGGGAGCGCAGAGAAGCAAAGGGTGATAAGGAACAGCCTCAACCACCTTTTCAACCTCTGAAGAAACTTCAATCAATAGATTAACATCTGGTTAACAAAGGTTTCTGGTTTATTGGGGCCAACTGCCCTCAAGGATCTGATCTAACTGTATAAAAGCTCCTGACTTTAGCTACTCAGTGGACTTGTCTGAGCGTACCTTCAGAGAATGAAGTAACACGCAAAGAGGAGCTCCCATCTGAGGCCTCAGATTATTGTAATGTATGCCTGTTATGTTGTTTGTTGATGCATGTTGTGATGTATCTTTGTTCGTACTTTTAATACAAATATATATAACCACTAATTGTCAAAAGTATTGTGTGCTTTTTGCATCTAAATATCTCATCTGCTTAGACGCAATATCTGATACAGAAATTGCCACGACAGTTGGGGGCTCGTCCGGGATATCTAACCTGAAGATTCTACGAAATATCAGCTTCCAATACAGGTCTGAGGATTAGTTCTCAGTCCCAAAGCTCTATCTCGCCTCCAGGTGACTGTAACCAGACTGTTTTATGGCCAGAGGTCGAGGAAAGGGTGCCTGTGGGGATAAACTAGTGGTTCTTCAGTACGGTATCCAAAGGAAAAAAGAATTCGAGCAGGTGAGATCACAATACTGTTAAAGCTTCAAAATAAAATCCGTTACAGGAACGGTATATAAAATGTTTCGGTAAACGTAAACTTATATCTGAACTTAGGCCTCGTTCAAAGAAAACTCTGTTATAGGAACATGCGGTAGCTCCGTTTCGCTTCCGTCAATATATGGCTATATAGGTAACAGAAAGGGCAGCTAGGGTCTGTCAGGGACGGTAAAGGGAAACCCGTTGAAGCGCGGTTGGTGTTATATATATATATATAAATAATAATAATAGGTATTCATTAATAAATATATGTATATGTGTGTAGTAACAAGGAGGTTTCGGCGATATTAGATAATTTGTTAAATAATAATTAGTGTAAAAGGATCTAAAATATGGGGAACAAATCTGGAAAAACTGAGATAACGGGACCTGCGAAGGTGATGTTGGAGAAGCACGGTGAAGCGGCTCTGGAGGGTTTAAAATATTGGTATAAACTGGGTTTAAATGTTTTAGCTTAAACGGTTGTTGGGGCCAGGATAGAGAAAAAAAAAATCAGCCAGGGACAGAGAGCGTAGAGAGTGTAGGTATTTTTAATCTCGATTTCACCCGAGATGTAGACCCGGACCTGGACTGCACCGGCGGACCGCGTGCGAATCCCCCTTCACCTCCACCGTATGACGACAACGCCCAGGCCGCCGCCCCATCATTCAACCTCTATCCAGACCTCACGGCAAAGGAGGCACCCGCTAACAGCGCAACAGGGGTTATGGCAGTCCGGCATACGTTTTCCGTGCATGGAGACCCAGTGACATTAAGGACATAGCAGAATGTCTCCCAGACCCATCTGCAGTGGGAGGGGAATCCCTCGCTACAGCCATTCTGGAAATGGCCCATCACCCATCGGCGAAACACGCCAAGTCAAACTGGGCCTACGGTGGGGTCGTATTCAAGGCGACATTCCCGGGAGAGACCAAGCTGATATAATGTTCGTGGAGGCGCCGGACGGCAAGGACGACCACAGGAAAGTGGGGAAGCACAGAGGCAGGCCTGCTTTCGTTGTGGCGTCAGATCCTTGGTTCAACGATTCTCCCAAAAGAATCGACAAAGACAATGGAAGGGCCGGCCGGCAGTTCGCACCTTCCCCTGAAGTGACTGTGAATCATCCAAGAGGCGGAGGTGGAAGGGGGCATTCGCATTGACGGGACGCAGGAGCAGGACAGGTCGAAGGAGCAGAAGCGGATCTTCCATTAGGCAAACCTAGGCAAGTGCCTAGGGCCCCAACCAAATCTGTCTTTATTAGGGGCCCCCAAATCTGACCCCCCCAGCCATTACTTATGTAAAGTAAAAAAAAACAAACACATTTCTAGTAGAAAAAAATAACAAAAATATCAACATAACGCCGAACTAATGCCTAAATAATAATTTTCCAGCACACATGCCCCCCTCCATTGTGCATTGGACTAGTCCAGAATATGATTACGTAGTAACGCGCGCAGCGCGAAATAACGTACTTCAAACCAAAGCAAAGGGATGCGACTCGGTGAAAATGAAGCGGCGGAATTCTGATAGTGGTTGTGCTAAACGAAAACAAAAAGCTGAGAAGAAAAGAATTGCAGATACACTGCCGAAATTGACTTCATTTTTTACACCTGCTGCTGCCACAGCAGCCGCTGCTGAACTTGCGACAGGCTCTGCGGTTCTATACTGCTGCTCACCACTTTTCTCTGATATGAAGGCTTTTGAGAAGACGACAACAGTAGGACTTTGTGTTTACAAATGCTTTCTGTCTCACACACACACACACAAACACACACACACACACACACACACACACACTGTTTTACTCACATGAAATGGTGAAGGCAACAGGGAAAATGGACATTTGAAGATGGAGAACTTAACCACTTGCACACCTAAACACCCCCCCTCTCTCTCTCTCTCTCTCTCTCTCTCTCTCTCTCTCTCTCTCTCTCTCTCTCTCTCTCTCTCTCTCTCTCTCTCTCTCTCTCTCTCTCTCTCTCTCTCTCTCTCTCTCTCTCTCTCTCTCTCTCTCTCTCTCTCAACATGTAATTTTGGCAAAGGCTGGAGAAATCTGAAACTGATTTTACTGTGGAGAGTTGAGTGGCAGTGCACTATGGGTTTATTGCGATTCTAAGAGTATTGGGATTAGGGATGGGCATTTGAAGAAATTTCCTTGATCGAGCATCGCTAGAGTTATCGATCAATTATCGATTAATCATTAACTTTTTTCTAGGCTATATTGAAATTCCCGTTGGTAGAAAATGCAGCATGTTTTTATCAATTAAATCTTTATTCCAACAATAATGTATGGGCCAACATTAATACAATACAGTTAACTTGAAGACCTACAACTGTTTAACAGTTTTAAAATAATAAATACAGGCATTATAGGTTATAGGCCTATGCGGCGCTCGTAAAGTCCGAACAATGCGCCTACAGGCGCTCTTAAAGGTTTGGAAACGATTCAACAAGACTAAATCTGTAGCCTATTCCAATTACAATAAGTAGCCAACTTATCGGACAACAATAATCAAACAAAGGCAGTAGGCTAAAAGTGGGCATTAAACGGTATAACTGTTTTGAAAAAACGGGGGAAAAAAGGCCGACATATAATGCCTATAGGCTGCAGCCGGCGCGCGGAAAAGGCTCGCAACAAAAAGATGAGCCACCCATTTACAAACAATTGCATGAACTAGTCTATCTAAAAGCAATACCTTATTGAACATATATAAGGCTAAACTTGTTGCTAAAATATCACAGTTTTGGCAAAATGTAACGACTCCAAGAGGCACCAAGCCGAAAGAAAAGCGGAGCGAGAGACAACACATTAAGAAAAAAAAGAGCGACTCACATACGGTGGTGACTGTCCCTACTGTCCATAGCATAACTCCAGCCTACATATTTTTGTATAGGAATATAAGCATGTTAACATGCTCGCGGGTCAGACGCGAACGCAGCCTTGTAACTGTCGGTCCAGCAGCAGAAAACACCCGCTCTGACGAGACCGAAGGGGATGCAGAGGTATTGTCGCGTTAACTTTGACAGGAACCTTCTTCCATTCACTTTCCACCAGTCGGCAGGGTGGTATTTCTCCCACATAGTGATATTCTATTAAATGCTTCAAGACTCACAGTATGCAACACAACGTCCTTTTGATCGATAACAATATAAATTGATCGACGCATTTCTTAACGATCGATTATCGAGCATCGATTAATTATGCCCATCCCTAATTGGGATGGTTATTTGTTTTGTGTACGTGTTTCAAAAATGAGGGCCCCATGTCTATATTTTGCCTTGGGCCCCAAAATGGCTAGATCCGCCCCTGCGAAGGAGGAGGTATGAGCACCATAACACATAACACAACCAACGCGCAAAATGGTCTCAACGTCACAACGCACACAAGCACCACATCCAAATTATTGTTGTATGGTTCTCACCAGCCTTACGCGAGCTAATCAGCTAAATTTAATATTAGATATGGTTATTTTAAACAACGGGCTATTGTAGACAGTGGATACTCGATTATTACAATCTATCACAACCAGTTTAATGGTCAACCATATCACACAACCATGACATGACTCCAACTGACCCAGACTAACCCCGACTGACCCCCGACTGACAACGTGACGGGGACAACAGAAGTGTGTTGCCTAATATTGAAAATGCAGATTTTTATATTATGATATTTTGTTAATGTTTTATGGCCAAATGGCAAGAAGGTGAATTAATGAACATATGAGAGAGATTGGAAGAAGTATGTGTTATGGAAGGAGAAGAGATAAATAAGAACGTAAGGCAAGACAAGATAAGGAAAGGGGTGGGGAGAAAGATAACCCATCTGCATCAAGTTTTGTTCAAATAGATCCGGACCTGAACAACGCTCCTCCTTCTCCTGCTTTCAGCCCGACCAGTGGCCCAATACAGTGCAAATACCCCACGTCACAACTCCTCTGCATCAGACTTTATGAAGTTACAGACCATGGGAGGCCCACCTGAAGAGTTACGGGACGGTCTGCTGGACGACACAAGGAGACAGTCCAGCAGGACCAACAGCACCAGAGTGGTGGCCTCCATGGTGCCTGTGTAGCCACAAGGAAGTGGCCTGAACATTGAGACAAAGGAGGGTCTCAGAGACGGGAGAGACGTGGGGACAGGCACTTCAAAGGACAGCCTGTGATGCAAATGAGAGGCAGAAAGCAGAGAGAGGTGGAGGCGTGTCCAGGCGGATGGAGAGAAGTGCAGTGTCCAGGCGGATGTAATGTATCGCACTAGACACAGCATTCACACATATTACAAGAGAAAGATCTAATGTGTAACTAGGACTGTGTATAAATTGTGTGATAATTTCTTACATCTGAAAGGTTTGAAAGTCATCAGGAAAATTGGTTTGAAGAAACATAGACAAGTAAAAAAGTTGAAGGTTAAAGAAATGTGTTAGACAGAGTTCAAATGTACGACAGCGGTAGAATTCATTAAGGCACAAAACGTTGAAATTGAACCCCAAAAAGGATAACCATGATGTATGCTACAATGTTTTTTCAGAATTAAAGTAGAAGGTTTTTGGTGCGCTCGCAACAGCAAGCCAGGCTTACAGGCCTGGGCTTTCCCTTATTATGGTAAATTGACACATGGGAAAATTCATGCGTCAAGAGGGGGGATGGGGAGCCAGCAACAACAACCTTGGGTATACCAAAGCAAACCAAAGGAAATAATTACTAAAAAAAAAAAATTAAACAAACCCCATGTAGGTCCCTCAGAGACATCATGAAGGACAATGGGAAAGAGAAGAGGAATACCGTTTAAATGTTGGGTTATACTGTGTGTTATTAATGCTGACTGGATTGACAATTAATATTTTAGAGTAGTAAACATTAAGTGCTTGCCAACTACTCATGTGTTTGTATCACGGAAGCAGCATTAAGGACACATCAAATAAGAATATTTTTGTTTAGAAATGTTTTTAAAAGGTAGCCTTGTTTCTTTTTTTTTTTTTTTTTTCTTTTTTTTCCTGTTTTTATGACTTTTGAATATATGGAAACAGATGACTTGATTGTGATGTTAGGTGATTTTATGCTACCTTCTGTAACAGCGAACGGTGATATAAATATCTGTACTTGGAGGCCATGGTTGGACATAGTAGATTATGAACATATGCATGTTGTGATTAAGTGATCATTTTAATCCTAAAGGTTGCATCATTTTGTGATTATAAATAATCAAAGGGGGGATTGTGATGGAAAATCTACATGTTGTATTGTTTTGGTCTATATGAATTTAAGTTTTGTTGCTATTCTGTGTAATTTTATATAGTGTCTGCCTTCTGCTCTCCTTTTGGGTCATTTAAAGTGTGAACGTTCGAGAGTCGTGCGATGCATTTTATTGCCTGCCTGTTCCTATCTTTTCGTGTGACATCTCCCAAAAAATGCTTTGAAGTATGGGCCTTTTCCTCGACACTCTGGCTAGCGTAAACAAAGTCAGAGAGTTACATGTCACGGCCGCCGACCCCACCTTAGCCTCGGGTGGAGAGCTTCAACTGTAAAGATAACAATCTGGTTTCACATCCCGTTCTTGGAATCTTGCTATTCTGCAAGGTCTTCTAAATATGTAATACTTAGTGTTTCATGTGATGTAATCTGGTTTCACATTCCGTTTCCGTATTGTATGTAGTTTGGTTTGGGGCTGTTTTACTTGACCCCCTGGGGAGCGCAGAGAAGCAAAGGGTGATAAGGAACAGCCTCAACCACCTTTTCAACCTCTGAAGAAACTTCAATCAATAGATTAACATCTGGTTAACAAAGGTTTCTGGTTTATTGGGGCCAACTGCCCTCAAGGATCTGATCTAACTGTATAAAAGCTCCTGACTTTAGCTACTCAGTGGACTTGTCTGAGCGTACCTTCAGAGAATGAAGTAACACGCAAAGAGGAGCTCCCATCTGAGGCCTCAGATTATTGTAATGTATGCCTGTTATGTTGTTTGTTGATGCATGTTGTGATGTATCTTTGTTCGTACTTTTAATACAAATATATATAACCACTAATTGTCAAAAGTATTGTGTGCTTTTTGCATCTAAATATCTCATCTGCTTAGACGCAATATCTGATACAGAAATTGCCACGACACTAATTATTTCCAATAGGTTTACTTGTATTTTGTGCTAAAATTCAAAGTGTCACATCTGTATTTACAATGCAGCTTGATTCTGCATCTCTATTTACAGCTCATTAGTCCATGTCAATGTTTACTGTTGCTATGGCAACAAGAGACTGCTAACGTTAGCAGCTGTTAGCTAGCTTAGCCAAATCATCTGAACAATAATAACCCATAATATCACAATTCGGCCTATTTAAACAAAATCAACCACAACTACCAACAATCACAGCCCTTCAACTCTGGGCTAATATGTTGTCGCAAGTATGCAGTTAATTAGGTCACATCACATTCAATGTAAAAACGTTTTCTACTTTGTTTTGGACATGTCTCAAAATGTAGCCTAGCTAGCCCCAGGCTAACGTTACTTAGCATATATGCCTCCACTCGCTCGTCTCCTGGCGCAGCAGCACCTGCTGGGGTGTGGACCCCGGCACCAAATAGGTCTGTCAATTTTGAACATTTAACTTCCATCTCCAGAGGTTTTTCAGCACCACCCGGGCGTTTTCAGCTCCGTACCGGCTCCCGCGACTCCGGCCCATGCCATGAGGTCCCGCCCACCCTGGTTTGTGTTGTGATTGACAGCACTGTCAGGGCTCTCTGAGCCCCTCTCTGAGCCCCCAATCAATCAGTCAGCCCATGATTGATTGACAATGACAAACATAGACCAATAATATGCGTCGATGCTGGCAACACACTGCTAGCTCTCTGTAGCCCATTGGCCAGCCCAATTGGAGGGAATTTAGAGAGAGAGGAAAAAAGAAAACTTAGCGGACCGGACCGGCCCACATTGGGTCAACGGCCCACCGGGACGATGCCCGGTATGCCAGATGGCCAGTCCACCCCTGTCAGTGCAGGAGGAAGATCAAATGTTTGAGATAGCTAATGATGGTGGTCTTAAAAGTGTGTTTGAGCAAACCTCTCTGGCGGGTTTTTGGATCAAAACCAAAGTGGAGTATCCCGAGATATCCATAAAAGCGCTGAAAAGGTTGAAAGACCTTTGGACTTTTTGGGTTTACCTCCTTTTTTTTTTTTTTTTGCTCTTGATGTGAAGCTTGTTTTATTATTAATTATTGATGACTTATATTGGTTTATAAAAGTTCAGACAGGTGTGCAACCAAGTAGATTAGAGATTGCCATTTGTAAATAATTTACAGAAGACGACTTACATTTTGTTGTCCAAGTACCTGTTTCTCAGTTCAATGAGAATAAAGTTTAATCTAATCAAATCGAATGACTGTTGATACAAAAGGAGGCACATGAAGTTAACGGTCAGGAAAACCACCTGTGTGAAGTAGGTTTTGTGTTTGTTACAGGGGGCTGTCTGTGTGAACTGTCACAATAAAGCTGGTGTTCTGGAAAGGGCTCCAAAAAAAAAGCTTTTTTTTTAGTGTGAAAAAAAGGGTGGGTGGTGCGGCAGTGGGGCTCATTGGGTGCTCAGCACCCCTAAAGCCCTGACCCTAGTATCGCCCCTGCTGTGTAGCTACTACGAAGCTCGATTAGAGGGTTAGCGAGGTATGTTGAGCTGAAAGCCTGGGTTAGCTGTACCATGAAAGTCGATCTCTTTAAGCATCGCTGTATCACCATGGTGACTTACGATCGCAACCAAACCTGGTCGGGAGCAGCTTTTCAGCGAGTCTACCCGGAGATCGGCTACTTATATCCCCCCCCCCCTCAACAACTCAGCGCAAGGCATGCACGATCCAACCCCCCCCCTGTGGTGATATCTGTAGTTCCACATGTTGCCACAAGGTGTCGGTAGCGGTCCTACTAATGAGTGATTACTGTTAATACAGGGTAGATTTAGTACCGAGTTCATATAGTGAAGTCGCATGTAAGATGCTCCGTCTTTATAATAAATGACAAGTGCTAAACAAAGATTCTTTATTGAAATGAAGAACAAAACATGGTACCAGGAGTAAAAGACGTGAAGTGAGTGAGTTTCGGTTCTGGAAAAGCGGACAGTCGCCTACAAATTCGACGATGGAGAACTTGATGAGACCTCCCGGACACCTAAAGCTAACGGGAAACGTCGACAGTAATTGGCGCACATTTCAGCAACAGATTCGGCTCTACATCGAGGCAGTGGGGCTGGACAACAAACCGTACACAAGAAAGGTAGCGTTATTACTCACTATAGCTGGGCCACAAGCCATTGAAGTATACAACACCTTCGTATATGAGGATGGGGAAGACCAATACAAGTTTAATACAGTGCTAGCCAAGTTCGAAGCGTATTGTTCACCAAAAAAAAACGAGACGTACGAGAGATACGTATTCCGTTCAAGGCTGCAGCAGCCAGGGGAGAGTGTTGACGGCTTCGTCACAGACTTGAAGATAAAAGCACAATCATGCAATTTTGGAACCCTCAAAGATTCGATGATAAAGGACCAGATCGTATTCGGAATTGATGACAAGAAGGTTAGGGAAAGACTGATGAGGGAGACTGAACTAAAGCTAGATGGAGCGGTGAAAATAGCCCAGGCTAGCGAGCTAAGCAAAAAGCATGTGCGAACGTTCAGTGAAGCAGCGACTAGCAATGCTAACCTGCGAGAGATGGCAGATGTTGGCGCCATTTCTAAGCACCACAATGCACGTCGAGGACATTCCAGTGGACAGAAAACGGGACAGTGTCAGTGCAAACGGTGCGGCACACAGCATAAGCCCAGAGAATGCCCTGCTTTCGGCAAGCAGTGCAGCAACTGCCAAGGCAATAATCACTTTGCCAAACAGTGTTTTTCGAAACGAAAAGAGAAACAGAGAGGAAGATCGGTGAATGTCGTGGAAGATCCGGAATTAGGTGAGACATTCTTTATTTCCACTGTGAACTGTGAAGATGAACCAAAAGCACAGATAAACGCTGTTAAATCAGACAAATGGATAGCACCACTGCAAATTAATGGGACTGTAGTTACAATGAAGCTAGATACTGGTGCAAAAGCAAACTTGATTAGCATGTCAGATGTGAAGGCAATGAGAGAAAAACCAAAAATACAGAAGAAAACACTCGCACTAAAAGACTACAATGGACAGAGCATTGAGTGTTTAGGCACATGCAAGCTGGAAGTCACAGTCAAGGATAAAGTGCATCACCTGCTCTTCTCAGTTGTTCCTGAAGGACTTGATTCACTGCTAGGGGACAAAGCCTGTGAAAGCTTGGAGCTAGTGAAAAGAGTGTACCGGATCAACACCAGCATGACTGACTCACCTGACTCTGCTGACACGATCGTGCAGAACTTCTCCGACGTCTTCAGAGGTTTTGGTATGCTGCCATTTACATACAAAATTCAACTGAAAGACAACGCACAGCCAGTTGTTCATGCCGCAAGAAGAGTTCCACTGGCACTCAGAGACAGCTTGAAGAAAGAGCTGGAGCGGATGACGGCGCTTGGAGTGATAAAAAAGATCGAAGAACCAACGGAGTGGGTTAATTCCATGGTCTGCGTAAAGAAAAAGAATGGAGAGCTTAGGATATGCATGGATCCAAAAGACCTAAATGAAAATATCAAGCGTGAACACTACCAAATACCCAAGCGAGAGGAGATCACCAGCGAGATGGCAGGCGCCAGGTACTTCTCAAAAATGGATGCATCACAAGGTTTTTGGCAATTGAGGCTGGATGAGAGCAGTACCAAGATGTGTACGTTCAATACACCCTTTGGACGATACTGTTTCCAGAGGCTCCCCTTTGGAATTATATCCGCCTCTGAAATCTTTCATAGGGCAATGGAGCACATCATCGAAGGCCTGGATGGAGTAAGAGCCTATGTAGATGACATAATTATATGGGGGTCCACAATCCAGCAGCACAATCAGAGGCTGACCAGTGTTCTAGAGCGAATACAAAATAATGGATTAAAGCTCAACAAAAACAAATGCCAGTTTGCTGCTCAAGAGATCGTGTTCCTCGGAGACAAGCTCTCAGCTCAGGGAATACAGGCAGATGAAGAAAAGATCAACGCCATAATGAACATGCCAAAGCCCACAGACAAACCAGGTGTCCTACGCATCATGGGAATGGTAAACTTCATCGGGAAATTCATACCCAATCTCTCAGCGAAAACAACTCACCTGCGTGAGCTCCTCCACAAAGAAAACAACTTCAACTGGACAGCCAACCATGAGCGCGAGTGGCTAAAGCTCAAAGATGCACTCACTGCCACACCTGTGCTGACATTCTTCGACCCAACCCAAAGAATCAAGGTGTCGACAGATGCTTCGAAAGATGGAATCGGTGCGGTACTACTACAAGCCGAAGGTGAGCACTGGAAACCTGTAGCATATGCATCTAGGTCAATGACAGAGACTGAGTACAGATTAGGGCTGTCAAAATTGCTCAAAAATGACATTCGAATGTTCGTTTGGAAAAAAATCACGAATTCGAACTATTCGAATATCTGGTTGCCTATTTTACGCAGTTGCCGTCAATATGTCAATAATGCGACAAAACCATGGTTCAAATTAGTGGGATATATATATCCTATAAACAGCCCAGTAACGTGGAGGCCTAATCATGAAAAGCCACAACTTTGTATCGCTTGCATTTCACCACCACACCTGCAAGCGCGCAAACTATAGTAATCTGAAGAAGACGCCCGCTTCTGAATGTTACAAAGTATGCTAGTGGTAACGTTCCTTGCTTTGCTTACCATTTATCGAGAAGGCCTATTAAAATCGATAAAGAAAAAGATGCATGTCGCCTACGTCTTTCACCATGCCAGCGAAAGGGCCAGCACTACGCACCGTTCGGATTCATGAAAAAAAAGCTGTCTCGGACTTTGCCGAGAACATTGCGTTATAGCAGCTTTCACCAGCCAGACTACTAGCTCCCTGAGCTCTACTACGGATGCTTATTGAATGGCATAGCCGAGCTGGAATACCTATATCCAAGTACGGAAACCCCGAGGGGATAAAATACATTCGCTCTTCACAATACTAGTCTGTTACACTTGTACCGCGGGAGTGTTTTTTCACATTCGAATATTATGAGGGACATCGCGAACAGACAGAGGCTCATTCACAAAGCAGATAGAGGCGCTTGTACCGCGGGAGTGTTTTTTCACATTCGAATATTAACTTTCACGTTCGAATTCGCGTTTTTGGATACATTTCGAACGAATATTCGAACTTCGAATATTCGTTGACAGCCCTAGTACAGATATGCACAAATTGAAAAAGAATGTCTCGGATTAGTGTTTCACAGCTACATATACGGCCTACCCACCTTCACAGTTGAGACTGACCATCGTCCACTCGTTGCAATAATGAAAAAGAACATGAATGAAATGTCACCACGGATACAGCGCATGATGATGAAGATGCAGAGGTATGACATTGAACTCATCTACACACCAGGCAAGCACCTCATTCTCGCCGATGCATTGTCAAGAGCTCCTATCAAGGGTTGTGCGAGTACGACTGAAGAAGATGTCCAGGTGCACGTCAACACGGTGTCCGCAGCGCTTCCTGTGTCCGACGCCAAGACCCGGCAGATCATCGACGAGACGGTGAAAGATCCAGAGCTACAGCGCGTCATGGAGAACATCCGGGATGGATGGGCTGCAGGATCCTGTCCACAGTTCTTCCACGTCAGAGGTGAGCTGAGTGTAGTCAATGGACTGTTGTTAAAACAAAACAGAATAGTCGTTCCACGCACACTTAGAAAAGAGCTACTGCAGAGAATTCATGAAGGACACTTAGGTGTCGAAAAATGTAAAAGAAGGGCAAGAGACACAGTATACTGGCCAGGACTTAACAAAGACATTAACAACATGACAGGCAAATGCGAGACATGCCTGAAATACAGAAACAAACAAACAAAAGAGCCAATGACGGTAACTGATGTGACAACAACACCTTGGCACAAAGTAGGAATGGACTTGTTCCACCTGAAAGGAAAGGATTACTTGGTAGTAATTGACTATTTCTCAAATTACCCTGAGATGGCATTACTCTCAAGCACAACATCCAACTGTGTCATTACACATGCCAAGTCCATCTTCGCCAGACATGGCATTCCGCATACAGTAATGAGTGACAATGGACCATGCTTCAGTAGCAAGGAGTGGCAAGACTTCGCAAAAGTCTATGATTTCAAGCATGTCACATCTAGCCCACTGTATGCACAGTCTAATGGCAAAGCAGAGAAAGGCGTTCACATCCTGAAGCAGCTGTTGAAAAAGGCTGCAGACAGTGCTTCCGATCCTTACCTGGCTCTACTGAGCTACAGAGCATCACCTCTGGAATGCGGACTGTCACCTGCTGAGCTGCTGATGAATAGAAAGCTTCGAACAACACTTCCAACCTCTGCAAAGCAAAAGAAACGCCCAAAGCTGGAACAAAAGCTGAAACATCAGAAAATGAAACAAAATAATTTCTATGACAGAACAGCAAAGCCGCTTCCACCACTGTCCAGGGACGACGCAGTCAGAATTGAAAGTCCTGAAGGATGGACGACGAAAGCTACTGTTCTTCAAGAGGTCGCTCCACAGTCCTACACTGTGAAAACACCAGAAGGACAGATCATCAGGCGAAACCGGCGCAGTCTCCTGAAAACACCAGCAACACCAGAGACTGTTCCAGACCAAGAGCTCAGTCAAACCCAAGCTGAGTCCGAGTCAATCTCCACACATAATGCACACTGAAACACAGACACAGGCACTGATAATCTAACTAATACTTCTCTTCCAGGTGAAATGCTGATAAGAAGATCCGCTAGACATATCAAGAAACCTGAGAGACTTGACCTGTAAAAAAAAAAGAAAAAAAAGAAATGAGTTAATGTGTTATGTGTTATGGCATTAATGTTTGAGTTTAGTTACAGTAATTAATTAGCCATTGTGTTTTTTCTTGCATAACTAAATACCAAGAATGAGTTATGATGTTTGTTGTTACTACCTATAATGAGAAAAGAAGTCCATGCAGTTTAATGGAAAAGTTGTCTAAGGTAATTACTGACACTTGTGATGCGTTTAGTTTTTCATGCTTCAGAGAAAGGGGGATGTGGTGATATCTGTAGTTCCACATGTTGCCACAAGGTGTCGGTAGCGGTCCTACTAATGAGTGATTACTGTTAATACAGGGTAGATTTAGTACCGAGTTCATATAGTGAAGTCGCATGTAAGATGCTCCGTCTTTATAATAAATGACAAGTGCTAAACAAAGATTCTTTATTGAAATGAAGAACAAAACCCCCCCCCCCCCCCCCCCCGTCCGTCCGTCAACAACTCAGCGCAAGGCAGGCACGGTCCAACCCCCCCCCCCTCAACAACTCAAAACTGGGGTGCACCATAAATACGTGCTGGTGCACCCAAATTGAAAATTTAGGCGCACCAGTGCACCCAAGGAAAAAGTTAGTCTGGAGCAAAACAGTCACTATACAGATAACTATGGCGTTTTTGATATTAAAATAATGCTCTCGTTATGAAATAGCTGAGGATTCATAGAATAATATATTAATGAAACGTCCCTTACAAGACGTTAAACTTTCACAGCATCTAACCATTAACACCTCATCTAGGCCTGCCCAGACACACACACACACACACACACACACACACACACACACACACACACACACACACACACACACACACACACACACACACACACACACACACACACTGGTCCAGATTCGACACAGACTGAGAGGCGGGGGGGTGGGGGTTGTTGCAAGAGATAGCATGAGATTTTAAATAAACCTTTTCTGAAGCATTGAGAATCGAGCTGCCACAACACATATCACACCAATGTCACCATATATAACAATACATCACGGTGTATTACTTACAAAGATGGACAGAAGTTACCGTGTGTAACAAAGCCATGTTTTAAGCGCCCAATGTGATTTACACGTTTATAAATAACATTTTAATAAAGCCACCAGAGCTCCTGCTGTCCCCATGTGTCCCACCAGAGGTCGCGCTGGTTGCACGCACCACTGTATCGTGGATTGCTGTCATTCTGCGTTATTGAGGAGTCGTCTTTCCTTGTTATTTAAATTCCGCCTTTTGATGCGTTCTGTATTTTTTAGGTATGTTCTCCCATATCCCTAGGTGTTCAATGGGCTACAGATTATACTAGCGTTGTAGTTTTGATCTGCCTCGTGTTGTGTGTTGAATATTCTTGGGGGCGCTGAACTGCGTCCCGAACGAGCATATTTGCTGACAACTTTCTCTCCTCATGTTTGCATGGAATGATGTACAAACACGTACGCGCTATTGCCAGGACGAGCATGGAGGATAAGAAGGTCAAGTTGTGGTGAGTGCAAATGCGCAAAGATTCACCCAGATAGCCCGACTCAAGTGTTTGCTTCAGATATCCTTGGCTATTAGGTTGCCAATGAGAATTCAGTTATCTAATACTGTATTTTAAACCAATTCATTCGTGTGTAATGTGAAATCTAAAGATGTTCCTTTGCATTTCATGTTTACAAATGACCTGATGTATCAAATCACTACGTTTGTATTTGTGTGATGTGACAGTATATATGGAGTTGTGTAGCCTACTTGTTTCTTGTAGGCTACTTTTCATTATAAAGACCTCTTCATTTCACCACTATATTGTCATCAACTTGACTGTATATTCTAAATATTCATAGTCATGTGCTGTTTTATGAACCAATAAACAATTCTCAAACTTAAACAGTTCAGTCGTCTGGATTACTTTAAAATACAATCTGGGAGTTCCTCTTGGTGATCGCTAGCAGACTTGTTAAACCACATTCTTTGCAATATTGTTTCTCTTAATGGTCACGCTCCAGCAGTTGTGGAAACAGGTTTTCTTCACTGGTGTCTTGATTCTTGAATAACTCCAATAGTATCTGTCTGCGTCCTGCAAGACGGAGGCGTAACTTGTAGTAGGAGGCGTAACTTGTACTAGGAGGCGTAACTTGTTCTTTTCTAAATCGCGGTCCCCGCGAGATCTTTCTCTTTTCGCGGTAAACAAAAAGCGTTGTAAATCACGGTTCACACGAGATCTTCATTGAAGTCGGGTCTTCCGATATTCATGACGGTAAGTAAATTTAAGGCCTAATATTTGAGGTCCGAGTTGCAGTCATTTATGTACCCGCGCACCACTGCGACATACAGATCACTTCTGCGATTTAGAAAAGTACTAGACACGCCTCCGACTACAAGTTACGCCTCCGACAACATGTTACGCCTCCGACTACATGTTACGCCTCCTAGTGCAAGTTACGCCTCCTCCGACTACAAGTTACGCCTCCTACTACAAGTTACGCCTCCGTCTTGCAGGACGCAGACAGACCCAACTCGAATAAAGGGGGTCAAAAAAGTTTTTTTTGGTTGTTACTAATTGCCAGTGGCGATTTTGGTTTGGAAACTCTGGTGGGGCCCATGCAGGAAAATATTATGACGCAATCCAGAAATACCACATATTACTACCATCACAACAAAAACAGTAGCAAGTGACAGAGGGGACCAAAATTGCAGCTGAATAATGCCATCACTCAAACGCGAATCTGACGACATATATTAGGCTATCATAGCAATAGCACCACCAAATGGCAGCGTTCAAGATCTCACAATATCAAAACTCAAGAAAACAACAACGTGGCAACAATAAAAACACAACGGCGCACACCCTTTACACAGCAATCAATATACAAAGCCACCACTCACAATATAGCCTACCAAAAAAAGAAGAAGTATGGTTTAAGTTGTATTAAGTTTGCAGGCCACCATACTGTACAATTAACAATGAATCTAGCCTGATAGAGTGGTTGCCTGTTCAGACCTGGATAATCCTGGGTGAAAATTTAAGTTAGTTTGGGCTAAGATGGTAATTACCTGTGCTTTAAGGACAGTGCTGTCTGGTCTCCTTTGTGTGGCTGAGGTGAAACACAAGCATTTTTTTCCGCTTGAACCACTCCTGGTTGAACGATCTATTCTTGTCCTTTCCCTCTTGAATAATGATTAAATCCGTCGGGCGATGTGGTCCCAAACGTTTTATCGCCAACTTTTGTTCACGTGCTAAATCTCAAATGAGACAGATACTCAACACGATTCATCATTTAATGAATGAAACGTCCATTTGTTGTTATTTACTGTAACAGTAACTCTAACTGTAACAGTAACTACGTTAGCTAGTTTGCAAGATCTGATCGGCTCCCGCCGTAAACCCCGCCCTTTCTACAAATCAGCCAATGAGAAGAGCTTTGGGGCACTAAACTTCTGGCCCCACCGCCGAAACAGAAGCGGGCGCTGCGCACGCGCTTGCTCGCGCAACAGCACCAGTTTTCTACACTGCAGCAGACGGGGCCATCTCGGCTGGGCCCCACCAAGCGGAACAGACGAGACGGAGCAACGAACTATTTCACACACAACTACTACACTACAACATTTGCGTTCATCAAATTAAAACTGCGGACATGTAATTAATTATTAACAATTAATGTATTATTAACTTACGCTCAATGACATTATTGAAAAAAAAAAGAAAAGTATAATCGTGCCCAGCACGGCAGCGTTCTCTGGTGGGGCCGTGCCCCACTGGCCCCTAATGCAAAGACGCCACTGCTAATTGCATTTGGTGGCACTACTAGAATAGGTAGGCCTACATGCCTTGATGTTCAAAATACCCCTTGGAAGCCGAGAACGGCCATGGTCCTATCCTTCTTTTTTTCACCTCGGTATCTCGAGAAAACAACGCAATTAATTTGTGAGCTTGAGAAAACAGCCAAGTTCATTTGTGATCTCGAGAAAACAACACAATTAATTTGTGATCTCGAGAAAACAGCCATGTTAATTGTGATCTCGTGAAAACAACACAATTATTTGGTGATCTCAAGAAAACAAAACAATTATTTTGTGATCTCGAGAAAACAATACAATTAATTCGTGATCACGGAAAACGAGTGAGAAACGTCTACCGCAACGCACCCTCAGTGCCCGTCTGCTTGACTTCATTCAGGCAATTTCTTTTGAACCGACGCATTTTTTGGTCATGAACAATGATGTCATGAATAATCAATCAGCTGATAAGGAAATTTGATCAGGGATTGACGCAGTGGGGGATTGCACAGTGTCTCCTTATTCGGGATAATTTCAAGATTAGTCCGCAGAAAGAATTTGTCTTTATCGACTAGACGGAGATACAATGATCAAAAGGGGGCGTAGACGTTTCTCTTTTTTTTTTTTTTCTGTGATCACTAATAACTGTTGTTTTCGGGGGTGGACTGAGACAAAAATTCAGCCCTGGGATTTTCTGTCCAGACCAGCCCACTACATTATCAGCACAAAGGGTGGGACGAGATGAACGGGAAGAACCCTGTATGTAGGCTACTTGATTCAAGCAATTTAATCAAGTACATACATTCGAATAATAGTACAGCACTGCAAATAGAAGTTGTTGCTTTTTTTGTTTTTGTTTTTCAAGTTTGTGTCTCTTGTGCTGCTAACAAGAAAGGTGTGAAAGCCGAACAGGAGGTTACCAGACCTCCTGTGGTCGCTGCATCTCCAACCCCTCTACATATCTACAAAACCCTTGTTAAATATCGCATTTGATCCAACGCTAAATTCTCTCTTGCAGTTTTTAGTCTGTGACTGTGAAAATCATTTGGTGTAAGCCCAGCATTAGTTAAAACCAGACTCGGACAATAATAACAAAATATCCTGCAAATAATCTAGAAACATGTTCCAGACAGTAGCAGCATTAGAGCTGATACTCATTTGTTTTAATGGTGAATCAGTCATTATGAAACCATAAATAGAGAATTTAATTGTTTTTATCTGTAGCTGCGAGAAAAAGTCTAAGACATGAATTACAGGTCTGAACAGATATGCATTCTCATATTGGACATTATACTTTTTCACACAGCTATGGATAAAAAAAACAAAAAAACAATTATCTATTTATGGTTATATTCCTACTTCCTCGTCCGCAGCCAGCCAGCTACACTCCTCACCAAATTCATGACCTACAAGAAACAGCAAACAGAACTTGTACTCAGTATCTGTGTACTGAGTGACAAGTATATGTAGCCATGTAGCCTTTTTGTGATGTAGTGACACTTAGTGAACAAATCTATCTGTCATGAAGGATGACTTAAGTCTCAAAAGAGCCCTAAGGTATACCTGCATAAATGTTAATTGAACTTAAAAGATATGCAGATGTTTGAAATTAAAATCCTCAATATGTAAATCTTCAACCAGGAAATAATCATAATCAAACCTTTGTTTCAATCTGAGACAAAACAAGTTGCGCGTGTTTCTGCAATCTCCCCCAAAGCAGATGTAAACATTTCTTTATATTTCCTTATTTCTTACAAGATTTGATTTGATGTGTGAAACTTCTGTATATTAACGCATATAGAATAAAAGTGCAAACTACAATTATTTATGTAGCATTCTTTATTGCACGGAAACTGTTTCATCTTTAATTATCAGGGTTCTACAGCCTGGTCCCAACATAGGTCTTTAATGTCTGGGTTCTACAGCATGGTTCTAATACAGGCGTTTTTCTCCTTGCGGGGGTTTACAGCAGTGTGCAGTCTTTTTTTCCTCCATGGCTGTCTGTTCCGCTGGAGCCTCCCCCACCAGCTGAAAATTGCACATCCTTTACACTGGAAAGTAACAGTTAAAACAACGGTGAGCCGTGTTTGCAGACCCACCAATGCAAAAAGAACTGAAACTATGGAGCATGCAAATAGCGCACAGATCGTCGTCAGTATATTTAACGCCTGTTCAGTTAGCAGTGCTCGTCTACAGAGTTAGCAGTTAGGAATAGAGAAGTGTGTGTGTGTTTGTGTGTTACCTTGTGGAAGTACGTTTCTTTCAAAGTATGCAGTGACGTTCATGTTACCAGCAGGTCTGTATTGAGCCACCACAAACACCCTCTTGCCGTCTGTAGCCAGACCCACGCCCACCTCCGTAGTCTCCTTCCACACCACCTGGGTGAAGTGGCCTGGGAGGGGGAACCAACAGGTTAGGGGGGAGCATGGGTCACTTTGACGTGAGCCAGGGGTTTGAATCCCTGCCACGATTTCTGCAACACCATGCTACCCTGATACCACAGATAATTGACCATGTGGTGCTGGTGTATTTGTTGTCCTTACAGTGAAGCATCGGGGATTACCTGTGTTGCCTTTGAACCCAGGGCTGTTGTATTCATAATCCTTCACCTCGCCGTACCAGCTTTCAACAGCCTCCTTCCCTGAAGCAGAGAAACAACTAAATGTGGACCCCAGTGTCTGAAGAGATTTCAGTCTTTTAGAACAACCCAGAGTGGATACACTAACCCTAACCCTACCTGTCAGGTTGATCGTTGCGGAGCTGGACATGCAATATATGTTCTCTCCATCGCTGGTACTGCTGTGTTCCATGTTCCCACTGTCCAGCAGGTGATCGGCCCAACTCTGGGCTGACTCGTTGAGGTCTTTGCTCAGGGTCAGCGGGGGGCTCTGGTGCATCTGCCGGTAGGTGTTGTGCGTGGTGAGGAACTCCTTTTGGAAGCTTCCATCTACCAAGAAAAATGAACATCTCTATTTGTGTTGCGGTGTGGCAGAGTCCATTCTAATCAGGTTCAAAGGCAGGTCACCCATGGTCAATCCCCCTGCCCCAACACAACTTCGAAAGGGCAAGGAAATGCTTTCACAACACAAACATTTCCTATGTGTCTACTCACCTGCCATTGTATCGGCTAAACTGGTCTGGCCAAGCAGCTGGAGGAAAAAAGTCTGCACAGAACACAAACACACAAAACCCTTTAACTATACTTCCAAATACTGAGGACAATATAACACAGGTATCTGACATATACCTGTGTTGAAGAGATTACATGCATATAAACCAGAGAGATAGTCACTCACCTGTGTGGTAGTGGTGGACTGCAGGTGTGTTTGGGAGGTTTGGATATCTGCTCTCTGCCTCTCACAGCCCTTATACAGTCCAGCCTGGCCTCGCCCCCTACATCCTCTGTGTAGGAGGGGTAGTGTACATGCACACACACACGCACGCACACACGCACACACACACACACACACACACACACACACACACACACACACACACACACACACACACACACACACACACACACACACACACACACACACACACACACACACACACACACAGTCACACACACAACCTTGCCTTGTAATTTTCTCAGGAGGCCCCTCCTTGTGTGGTTGGATGTTCCAAGACATTTATCAAAGGTCCCTCGCCTCTCCTCTTTCTGCCTCCTTTCCTCTCCCTCTTCCCCTCTCCTGTTCTAGGGGGGGGGGGGGTTGACTTTGACAATTCATTTATGTGTCATGATTATTCTAAAGATTTTATTTTGCAATTCATGGTTATGAATGACCTGATGTATCAAATCGCTACGTTTACACTGTTTGTAAACTGTTTGTAAAGATTTGGCTTGGGTGTTCGAGCTATGTGAGTGGCTCGGGTTTTCGAGCGATCGTATTGGCTGGGGTCACCAGCAGGTCTGTACTGAGCCACCACAAACACCCTCTTGCCGTCTGTAGCCAGACCCACGCCCACCTCCGTAGTCTCCTTCCACACCAGCTTCGTGAAGTGGCCTGGGAGGGGGAACCAACAGGTTAGGGTGGAACATGGCTCACCTTGTTGTGAGGCAAGGGTTTCTGTTTTTGTCACGGGATAGACATGAAATAGTTTGAATGCCTGCCACAATATCCTGATAATTAACAGATAATTTACCATGTGGTGCTGGTGGATTTGTCTCTATAAGAGAAACTATGCTTTTAAGGCAGCTACAGGCTCAAAGGGCTTCAGAGGTCCCAATAACGTGACCTAACCTCCAAACCCTGAGCCCTATACAGGACAAACCCTCCAAACCCACAAGGAACAATTTGTGAGAAGACTGGAACTCTTACTTCTAACTATAAACCAGAAATAATTCTATTCAATTAAATTTTATTTCTATAGCCATTAATCACCATTATGGTCTCAGAGGGCTTAACAGGCCCAATATGTATGACACCCCCGTTTACCAAAGCCCCCACAAGGGCAAGAAAAAAAAAGAACTAGGAGGACTTGTAAAGCCTTTGTGGTGAAGAGGATTATCACGGTTGGCCGCTCCCCATTGTTCACTAAGCAGTCATTGAGATGTTGTCTAGTGATGTAATCTTGATCCACAATTACTGAGAAATTGTAAAGAAATTCACCCGTCAAATTCCTATCAGATTGTGTTTCTTTGGTGCAATGCCTGTAAACACTCAAGTTATTAATGACAGGGATCTACTGCATGGTTCTAATTCAAGTGGTTTTACTGGCAAGGTTCACCTGTAAGTTTATAATTTAATCATTTTAATGGCATGGTTCTACTGCATGGTTCTAATACAGTGCTTATAATGTTAGGCCTCTACGGCATGGTTCTAGGGGGTTTACAAGTTAGGAAACCTTGAGAAGGAACATGGTAGGATGGGCAATAGTTGCCAATGGATGGACATAGTGGCATTGACAAGGAAACAAAGTCAGATGTTGTGATAGGGGAGTTGGTATCAGGAAGCAATAGATGGTTTTGTCACATGGTGTATCACAGGAACAGAATGTACGAATCAGGTGAAACCACAACGTGATATTATTTTGCACTATCACAGAACACCACAGGCACAAACAAACAAAAGGTTTCAACAATTAGTGCGGAGCAGCGGTGTTCAGCCGTGTCTGGTTGTCTTAACAGTGACCCATCTGGCGGTACCTGTGTTTCCTCTGATCCCAGGGCTGTTGTAGTCGTAATCCTTCACCGCTCGGCACCAGATTTCAACAGCCTCCTTCCCTGAGGCAGAGAAACAACTAAATGTGGACCCCAGTGCCTGAAGAGAATTCAATCTTTCAGAACAACCGCGAGTGGATACGCTAACGCTACCTTCTTTCTGTCTCTTCTCTTCCGTACTCGTCTCCTGTCCTCTCCCCCTCTGCTCTTCTCTCTTCTCTTCCTTTTTTCTTTCCTCCTTGTCTCCTTTCCATTCCCGCACTCATCTTCTGTCTTGTCCTCTCCTCTCCCCTAATTTTCTCTCTCCTCTCCTCTCCTCTGCTTTCCTCTCATCTCCACCTCTCTTATCCATAGTGTTCTGGGTAATGTTGGGCCATATTGCTTCTCCACACTCAAAAACTTGTTCCATTAGCAGACGCTTGGCGAACAGTAGCAGTTATTCTACCAATGATCAACAAGAGTCACAGCATGGATTTTAACGACAGTGGTTACACAGATGCTAGATAGAGGAGACTCCTCAAAGACATTGATTTCCGCAATACCATCTTGCTAGTCATTTTTATTTCCAAAGCCGGACGACGTTGATGGACTTTTCAAACTACACATTCTTACTGTGTAGTTTGAATAGTGAGTAGCAGCGGCAGACAACACAGCCAAAGCACTAATTAGTTTCTTGTTGCGCGTCAGTCTTGTGCTGCTTTTTTAACAAGGTAGCCAGACTCTGTGTAAACAGGCGCAAGGCGGGCTTCAACAGTACTTGGCGTTTATAAGCTTGTTGTTTCTGTGCGGGATTTGCGGTTATGGATACATGTCTGTGTTTGTGAACACAGGTTTACCAACTAAACAGGCCTTGTGTCTTGCTTGACTGGTTGGCTGGATAAAAAAAAAAAACTATTCAAACACGCACAGCCTCCGTCAATGCAGAAACATAGGCCAGACACACAGCCACTTTCCATGGAGACATAGAGGGGGTATTAGTAGCCGATTATACTTAGGCAGGCATTTCATATACATTGCGACTGCGTGACAAAATATTCAAGATTTGCATGTAGTGCTCTGGCAGCAGCCTGTTTGAACCTGTCTCTGGCTTTGTGCTGGAAATGTCACTAAGATCAGCATCCCAATCATCTAGGGGGATATAGGGAGTCCACTCTAATGGCAGTTATTATGTAGCATTAGATCTGGATGCCTGATATGTCAGTTGTCACTCATTCGCATTAGTAACACCATTGCTAACAATCAAATCTATATTAAGTGCAATAGTGTTTTTTACACTAATAAAGGCCAGCGGAAGAAGTTGAAACTGAAAAAGATATTTTTAATATTTTTCCAGATACCGGGTCAATTTGATCCACAACATAACCGGAGGGTTAATTTGCAAAGAAGAAATCTTGAGATGGAACGAAGAGTGAGGGATTTCTCCTTCCAGGGACGGTTAGGAATGGCGTGGACATGTCATAATTGACATATATAGTAATACAAACGAATATTTGTATATATATTTATAATACTAGTCCAACCTAACTATACTGATCTACCCAAGCTAACGATGTTAATATAAGCTATTCTAACGAACAGAAAATTGTCGTAAATATAACTTTGGTCTGTCATTAGTTAGACTGTAACAAGCAATAAACTGCCTCTGTGTGTGTGTGTGTGTGTGTGTGTGTGTGTGTGTGTGTGTGTGTGTGTGTGTGTGTGTGTGTGTGTGTGTGTGTGTGTGTGTGTGTGTGTGTGTGTGTGTGTTTATGCTTGTTCAGTATCTTAGACGAACCCCCACTATCCTCATAGTGGGAGTTCGTCTGAGCCTTTTCCTGTCTTAAATGTCTTAAATACAGATAGTGTCCTTCTACGATGTTAAACGTAAACACATCTAGAGGAAAACATGCACTTTGTGTTATTCCTTCATTTTTGATCAATGCAAATAACTGACCCTAAAAAACTATGTAGAAAAAATATCTATTTGAGTAGATACTAATAATGTTTGAAAAAAGGTACCGCGTAGCCAATTGTCACTGTGTGAAAGCAACATCCATAAGCTCTGTAATTTATTCCTATGTATGGGAGCTGTTCATTTGAATGACCATCTGATAGAGCATAATAAATAAACCAATGCTTAATGCCTCAATTATGTCTACCTGCCTTGGAATTTACATTAAACTGAATGCAGCCTTGTAAAGCCATTGGCGAATGATTGCCTACATTAGGAGGTTGTTGGATTCTGAATTCCCCCTCATTAAAAGGTAACTAATACGATCAAGATTATAATTTAATAGCAAATAAGCCATTCGGTTACTCGTACTACTAGGCTTGAAAGGCATACATTTTGTAGCAGGTTGGTAATGCAGTCTGAAAGAATATGTATCTCCCTGGAAAGTTGCTAGGATATTCACCAAGGTTATTAGGTCTGATCTGAAGTATATACAAAATAAAACCATTGATGGGAGGGCATCATCTGTGCATTATAGAGAGGGGAATCATTATGTCGCAGGTTCAAAATGCAGGCTAGGAAATAGGAAACGTGTCCATATTCACCAAGGTTATGAAATCTGATCAGATTGATAATCCTCTATTAATCCCAAAGCAGGGACATGTGCAGTTTTAAAGCATCAGAAGGGGTTAGCCCAATAGCCCAAAGCATCAATAAAAAGGAAGGAAGGAAAGACCTGCTGGAACTCTCCCTCACGCAGTGCGAGTGAGGCAGTCTGTCACTGAGTGAACCAAGTGCAGTCAGAGGGTCGTGAGACATGGCCTCCATCAGGGACAATAGCTATGTCATCGCTCTCATGTCTCCCAACGCCTCCTCTGGGCCAAAGGGGCCCCCCAGGGGTTATTAATAGTCTGAAGTATGCTAAATAAAACACTTGATGGTAGGGCAACATCCGTGCAAAATATGTAACCAGGTTACATATTTTGGTATACTGCATGTCTAGCCTGGTAGGACAGGCAACTGACTGCTTTGTGTCATGAAATGCAGTACATTATTATCATGACGATTATTATTATCAGCACTGCATTGTAAACCATGTTGACAAGGCTGCATTCAGTTTAATGCAAATTTTGTAGTTGTGCAGTCATCAATAAAATCCTGACTTATACAGTCAGCCTACACATTTATGAAATGAAGCTAATTATACCTACATAGGCCTATACCCTAAATGTTGATGCACTAAAGACACTATTCTAAAACCAAAAAGCTAGTGAACTTTGCTTTCTAAATTTAGCTTACTGCATTTTTTAAAATGACCATTGAATGCATTCTGCATTGGGACTGCATAGCAGACGGGATGCACGCGCACACGCACAACTAGACATATATGCAAAGCAGCACTGAAGTGGCGTCGGATTTGGGTGAGAAGCCTTTAATCCAGGTTTTAGTACCTGTGTTTCGCAATATAGACGCATTCCAAGCGTGTAGTAAAAGACACCCCTCAGGAAAAAACCTACACCTAAATATTCCGAACACGCACACATCCAGGCACAAACATGAACGCAGGCAGGCACGCACGCACATACACAAACCCCCCCCCCCCCACACACACACACACACACTGAGCCTCCCACCTCCTAAGTGCTCCACTCGACTGAACATCGTACACATATTTTCCAAATTAGTAGTTTTTGGTGAAAGATAGCCGTGAAACCATTCCATAATTTATGTTAACGCCAAAGACATCTAAGCGAATAACTTTACAGGACACAAGGGCGAATTGAAGCATTGAAACAAAATATGTAAGACCTACTTCTACTCGACAGGTTATATAGACTATGTGTAATATTATTTTTCCTGATTCCATGAATATATGTTACGAAGAAAGATATTGATTGGCGTCATATTATTAGAACATACAGGATTTTCCTATTACAGTTTTTCTCAGTCGCTTTGGTTCATTTCTCAGATCAGAATTTAAATTCTCAAAACTACCTGTTCAATCTTCACATCAGTGTGTCACTTTTGCACATGAAAAAAACAGTTTCTCATTTATTTGAACGCGTTGCGAATGATTTGGTAAATCCATGCACTTGATTATGTACAATACTCTGCTCTTTCCTAAATAATCAATTGCTTATGTCATGTTGATCAAAATGTATTGTAATGGTCTCTATATGGAATAGTCTCACCCCCACAACATTTAGGTATTAGTTCATTGCATAAGTCTTTACATGCAAAATGGTTGAACAAGTTGTCATAATATGTCAAGCATATTTCTATACATTTCTATACGCTGGCATTAGACTCTTTTTTTTGTTCTTTTTTCTAAATCTGTCCTGAATTGGTCAATTGCTACCAGGTGAATCTTGACTTTCCCTAAAGACGGGAAATCTGTGAAGTGTTAGATCAACCAACGATCAACCAGTACTGGAATTGCTCAAAGGTGCATCTTTTGAACCATGAACTGGCAAGTATATAGCTGGTGCACAACACAATGTTACATTGTCTGAGAATGTGTGGCCCAACAGACAGGAACGTCAGGAGTTGTCGGATGACTGCACTGTAATTCCTACAGCAATGCATGTACAGTTTACCCTAAGGAGGTTTTCCTATGTTCACATTTCTAGCAATGACATGGTCTGTTACGTAACAAATTACAGTACAAACAGTCAAAGCATAAATGTGAATCTTGTCCAGTCTCTTGCAAACAATCTCCCACATACACTAAGGTGTAACTTACAATTTACAATAATTGTCTTCAAAACTTTAGCCATAGTTTACATCAGAACATCCCTTCAGAGTACACTGTTATATTGACAACATGACTAAGCAATTTGACTGTCTTATCCGTAGACAATGACACAAGGACTTGTTATTCTGATAGCACTGACATGTTCATTGAAACAGATATTTACTTTTGAGAGATTAACTAAGGATTTTGAGCAAGAGACTGGCTTTTGCATGTAATTCATGGTGTTTTTCTATTTGAACGCATTGGTTTGAGAAATGCACTTACTGCAATTTTCAATTCTGATCTGAGAAATGTACCAAATCGACTGAGAAAAACTGTAGTACCACGACTGTAATCTACATTGTAGTGCCTGTTCATGAACACACGGGGGCGACCTACACCAGTGGAGAAATCAAAATTTGCACGCCTGAACACAATCCGATCAAGATATGGACGTTGTTCATATTGTAATTATTAATCTACTTCGTCACCCAAATTGTTGGTCTGAAACTAATTATAATTATTTTTATGATTATTAATATATTATTATTAATAATATTATATAAAAATATTCTGGTATGTTTATAATATATTTTAAATACTGGAATATTTCTTCTGTCTCACCCTGTGTGTTATTTTACAGTCTGACCTGAGTTTTGTGGGTTAGATGTATCAATAGCCATGTTAATTCATCTGTGTTATGCTGGGAGCTGATTAGACAAATCACAATGGAGTGGTGTGTGTGCGTGCGTGCGTGCGTGCGTGCGTGCGTGCGTGCGTGCGTGAGTGAGTGAGTGCGTGCGTGCGTGCGTGTGTGCGTGCGTGCGTGTGTGTGTGAGTGTGTGTGTGTGTGTGTGTGCCAGACATGCGGTGCCGTCTGGGGTTTTTGATTCTCCGGGTGTGTGTCCCCACTCTTTATCAGCAGGCGTAAGGACTTCCTCCTCGCTCTGACTTCCACCAAGACCAATATTGACCCATCCCTGCAGGCAGTCAACCGTATCCTTCCTGTTGCCATGGAAGCTTATCCCACAGTATGAGACTCTTCTTATATTTTGGTGTGGAAGCTAGAGCCCACCTTTTCTTCACCTGGGGGGATACATCATACATACTGGATGTACCAGTATGTATGACAGAAGTGTAGGGGTGAGGGTTTTTGACTCCCAGCAGAAAGATTCCTTACCCCTGCTTCAGGGGTGGTCAACCTTTTTTGGACCCCTGACCCCATTTTGTGCTGTCACATTTTTTAGGACCCCAACAGATACAACATAATAAGAATAATGCTTATAAATATTCTTCTGCCATACACACTTCTTTTATTTAAAAAGTCCCCTAGCTCGAGGCAAAGTAGGGGACTCTTACAGGAACCCGGACCCTGCGGACCCTGGGGACAGCGGGGGCCCATCCTGGGACTGTTCCCATCGGAAGTCCTCCTTGGGTCATTTTTCAGGACCCTGGACCCCGGGGGGGCCTCAGTGGCCCTGTCCTGGGAACCAAACCCTAATCCTCAAACCAAACCCTTAAACAAACCCCCAACCCAAGCCGAAAGACACACCCCAAATATATATTTTGTTGATTATAATTCCCTGTCTGCATGATAAAAGCAACTGAGTAGTAAATACTTGCAGGTCAGTAACCGAGTTTGTTTGCAAGGAATCAAACCGGAACTGCTTGTTGCACTCCGAAGATACATCATGCATGTTCGTGGCATGCCGTAAAGGGGACCTATTATGCTTTTTCGACTTTTATGACCTATAAACGTTGTTATAATGATTGATAGTCATGTTTAACCATACTAAAGTGTCGAATAATGACGTACATGCATTTCAACGTATTCCCTGATGACATTCTGGGGTGGCTCTGCAGACGATTGCAATTCACTTGTTCACATTTCCGGGAAATCATCTACGTAGAGGCACTCCTGCCGCGCCCCCATATGCCTGGTCAAACTGCCCGTGCGCGCGCTTCATGGAAGGTAACCAATCACAACAGAGTTTGGTTGGCAGTAGGGGGGTGAGGGGGCGGAGAAGGATGAAACCGAGCGTTGACAGAGAATGGATGAGAGGAAGAGTTTTCCCGAAAATCGACATTGTTTTTTGTGTATGGTCAAACATGACTATCAATCATTATAACAACGTTTATAGGTCATAAAAGTCGAAAAAGCATAATAGGTCCCCTTTAATGAGGGATGAATTCAAACATCCACCATAAATGAATAAGTATAAATCCACAAGGTGTCAGATATGCGTGACGTTGTGGTTGTATTTCTTTCGACCCGATGGCCTTCCCTGGCCCTGCAGCACACACACACTCTTAATTTCCTGGGGTCCCTGCGGGCCCCACAGCAGAGTCTTGGTGGTTTTCTCCAGTATAGGGGGTCTCCCCCGGAAGACCCCGGGGGACACCAGCCTCCCCACCAAGCCAGGGGCCCCCCTCCGCCTCTGGCCAGATGTGTCCGATCCCAGAGGAGGCTCACGTTGCGTTGCTGGGGCGCCTCTGGCCCGCTGAGGTTCTCCTCGGCTGTCGGGGCCTGTTCCGCCGTCTGGAACCTGCTTCGGTCTGAGGTTCTCGCCCTCGACAGCCCTGCCCCTCCTCCAGTCACGGTGGCCGGACCCTCGTGGCTGGGACGGGGGGTTCTGGGGAGGGGCGGGGCTAAAAGGCTGACATCCCCGCCGCTGAAACACTGGGGGCTCCGAGGCGCTCGTCCCCACGGTAAATTGAAAGGTGGTGGTTGTTTCCGTGGTAACCTCCACCTCGGGGTCGCAGGGGCTGCTTGTTTCCGCGGTGACCTCAGCGGTCTCCGGAGGTTGTGGTCGTACATCGACAGACGTGTGTGAGAGTCTGTCTTCTCGCCTGTTGCTGTGGGGGAGGGAACACCATTAGAGCCTGCGGGCATCAGCTTACACGAGGTCTTGGTGCGGTTTACATGTGAATTTAGCTTTTGACATGCCCCCTCCCGCCACCGCCACCACCACCACCACCACACCATGACATCACTAGTGAGAACTGTGAGCTGGGATGATGTGGAGGGGGGGGGAAGGGGTAAAGCAACAGATGTGAGGAGAGAAAAAAAGAAGTGGAGGCACACCCAAAAACAAATGGCTGTCACGCTTCCCTGGCCGCCGCGGTCCTGCTAACGTTACCGCTAACGAGGAGAATATGGCTTGAGATGTGATGACGAGAGAGAAAGAGAGAGAGAGAGAGAGAGAGAGAGAGAGAGAGAGAGAGAGAGAGAGAGAGAGAGAGAGAGAGAGAGAGAGAGAGAGAGAGAGAGAGAGAGAGAGAGAGAGAGAGAGAGAGAGAGAGGGTGGTTGTAATATAAATCCCAAATAAACGTAAATATACCGTAACCTAGCTAATAAATCTACAAATGCTACATCTCACATGAGAAAGCTGTAGAATGACACATAATTTCACAATAAATTAGTAAACAAGGACGAAAAACACAATTACTACCAATCACATTACTATGCTCCTTTACTTCCCAAGTGGAGGCTTTGTGAGGTATAAGCCCTATACCTCTAATCTAAACCATAATGGAATGTTTTAATGGAATGAACAGGTTGTAATTTATGGAAACTGTCAGGCAGTTAAGGGGTTACGGGGTTTGTCTCTCAACTGAACGTTTCTGGGTTTAATGCCCAAGGATCTTTTTGCATTATATTGCTTCTGATGAATCTGCCTCTTAGCATCTGCTAAATGACAAAGAACGGATTTTGAATCAACTGCCCATGCAGCACGTGGAAGAGAGTGGTCTGGACAGGAACAGAAGATGGCCTCCGCACCTGTTCTGCTCGTCGGTCTCCCCCAGCGGCGACGGAAGATACAGCTGTAGTCTGGAGAAGGTGAAGTAGCTTCTCCCGGCCCCCCCTGGTGCCCCGGGCCAGTCCCGGGGAGCAGGGGGCCCCGGGCTGCAGCGGCTCAGGGGACCTGGGGGAGTAGGGGCCATGAGGACACGGATCTGACAGAGTCATCTGAGGTTAAGGGAGCCCTTTCAAGCGTCGCAGAGTGTCACAGATGTCACTTTGCACGAGCCAAGATTTGTTTATGCGACATCTTGAAAGTGGCATGGTCAGCATTTTTAGGACTGTCTGACACACATCTGTCTGTTCGAGGTCAACCAACAGATTTGACCATTTAGCCTCAAACACGACACAGCTTCTTCCTGTCAGGTGCATTTAGACAGAGGTTGTGGGATAGAGGGAGAGAGAGATAGAGAATTGCTTAAGAGAGTGCCATAATTATATTATATACACAAACACTTCTGGCAGTGGTTTCTATGAACCAGTGGAGAAAACATTTTTTTCTGTTGCTTGGAATCAGCTGGTAAACAGATGGAAGCTGTTTGTAAATTGGATGTGTGTGTGTGTGTGTGTGTGTGTGTGTGTGTGTGTGTGTGTGTGTGTGTGTGTGTGTGTGTGTGTGTGTGTGTGTGTGTGTGTGTGTGTGTGTGTGTGTGTGTGTGGGCATCTGAATATCTTTGTGCATGTGTCTGTGTTTTTTTGTTTGTGTGTTTGTGTGTGTGTGTGTGTGTGTGTGTGTGTGTGTGTGTGTGTGTGTGTGTGTGTGTGTGTGTGTGTGTGTGTGTGTGTGTGTGTGTGTGTGTGTGGGATGGGCTGTTGATGTTGGTATTTGTGTGTGTGTTTTATTTTTTCTTTGCCTCTGTGCATTTGTGTGTGTGTGTGTGTGTGTGTGTTTGTGTGTGGGGGTGTCTGTGTATGTCTGTCAGTATCTGTTTGTCTGTGTTTTATTTTGTGTGTGCTCGTGTGTTTATGTGTTTATGTGTATTCGAGTGTCCTAATAATGGAAGTTCGAAGGGGGTCATTAACTTGCTCAGATGTGTCAATGTGTCATTGTTTGTGTGGGTCTCCGTCTCTGTGTGTGTTTTGTCTTTTTTCTGTGTGTGTGTACCTGTATGTGTACCTGGGTGGGTATATGTGTATGCATGCGTGTAACCTAGCAATTGATTGGTCGTCTTAGAGTCTTAAGAGTACCATATTAAGCGCTATATAAATTTCATTTATTATTATTATTATTATTGGCACTTGTTCTATGAATATCCTAACTCTTCCGACGGCAATATATATATTTTTTCTCCTTCGTCTGACAAACTTATTTATTGAAAATCATTTTGGATAAAAGCGTCTGCTAAATGCCCTAAATGTAATTGTAAATGTCTATGTGTTTGTGTGTGTGTTTGTGTGTGTCTGTGTGTGAGTATTCAAGGGACTATGCATGTGTTTTTTTGTCTGTGCATGTGTGCGTGTGTGTGTGTGTGTGTGACAGGGTCCCTTAACGAGCTTCCTCTCAGTCCTGGCCCCTGATCATGTCCTTGATCATGCAGAGCTTTCAAGTGGCTTCTCTCAGTGAGTAAACAGCAGCTTTGGTCTCAATCAGCTCATTATCACCAGATGAACCACAGCCAGACTCACAGAGACAATCGTCCTTCCGCACACGGTGACAATAGCGTGATTACCACAAGTGGTATTCACGGTCTGTCTGGATGTGAGATTCAATCCCCAATGTCCGCAATCTATAGACATGGTAGGCATCTTCGAGCAAGATGCACCAACATGCTCCTTGATGGCCTGGCCTGTATCTCAATTAACTTTGGATAAAAGCGTATGCTTCATTACTACATAGTTACATAGTAAGTATATAGGAGTGCCCACAGCACACCTATCCCCCGCCTAACCGCCTCTGGAAGGCGGCTTCCCTCTTCTGTATTCAGGCTCATGGTTTCCTCCCACTGGGTTTCAGAGAGTTTTCCTTGCTCTTCCGAGGGCTTAGGGTTAGTGGCGGGGTGGAATGAAATGCCCTGGCCATTTAATACTGGAGCTGTGAAAGGCTATACAAAGAAAATTGACCTAGCTTGACATTTTATTACCCACAAAGCACAGTAAAGCAAAATGTTTGCTGTATTTCATGTTGTTGCTAATCGCCGTATAAATTGCAATTCGCAAACTGAAAACAAATAAATATGTTAAAAAAGAATAATACTTGAATTGAGGTATATTTATAGCTATACGCTCCTCCAGATAATGTTCAACAACAGACCTGTTTGTGTGCGGGGCGGCTCTGGTGTAAGAGGGCCCCTCTGTCTGGCTTGGCCCCCCAGGGCAGTTGCAGGTCCGGGGCCAGCCCTGGTGGAGAGCCCTGGTGCCCCGCAGTGATCGGGCCTCTCCTCTTTTGAGCTCATGGGCCTCCTCTCTCCTCCACACCTCCCTCCTCCTCCTGCTCCTCCTCTCCTTCTCCCTCCACCTCTCCTCGCCGTGTAGCTCCCACTCCAGGTCCTACTGCTCCGTCTGCCGCTGGCCGGACGTCCCTGCAGCCTGCAGCCCGTCCCTCTCACTAACCATACACACGATATATATATATTGGAGTTAATGCTACTCCTGCTTTTACTGCTGGGACCTTTTTCAACTACACAAACACCATACACACGTTAAATACTGCTCCTGCTAGGACCGCCGATACGAAGCACGTGAGCAGAGAGGACACGTGTGATTGGACGAGGGCAGAGAGTAGGCGTGTTGATTGGACGAGAGCAGAGAGTAGGCGTGTTGATTGGACGAGAGCAGAGAGGGACTGTGTTCATTTGACCAGAGCATGTTGATTGGACGGGAGCAGAATGTAAGCGTATTGATTGGGTCAGACCAGAGAGGTAGTGTGTTGATAGAAGGAAAGCAGAGATGAACCATGGTCACCTTGAAGTCCTCCATACAGCTCCTCCAGGGTTCCTCCACCAATGGGGGTCCCTGGGGTAGCTCCGGGGCCCAGCCTCGGGAACGCTGTCTGGGGCCTGGCGTACATATGGAAGAGGGTAGTGTTGGAGCTCCGTCCTCCCTTTCTCCTGAGAGGTTGGGTGGGGGAGATGATGAAAAATTACCTTTAATTGCGTTCAATACAAACAAGCTATATATTCTGCTGGGTGCAGTTTTAGGTTAAGATAATATGTAGAGAGAGGCACCCACTCCCTCTTGAACGCACATACATTCACACACACACACACACACACACACACACACACACACACACACACACACACACACACACACACACACACACACACACACACACACACAGACACAGACACAGACACACACACACACACACACACACACACACACACACACACACAGACAGACAGACAGACAGACAGACAGACAGACAGACAGACAGACAGACAGACAGACAGACAGACAGACAGCATGCTGTTATATCACAGCTTTCATGTGTGTTTCTATGTGTTTCTTGGCCAAATGTTTTGCTGTCTTCAAACTTGGTCTTGGAGATCACTGACAGTTTTGTGCGAGGTCTTATGACTAAATGCAGACCACAAAAGTAACAAATACAGCACACAGGCATCAGATCTGCAGGAGTGCACCCTGACTCACTGAGAATATATTGTATCCTATTAGAACAAAGCTAGGCATTCCTTTCACATTAAACTTGTTGGTCCAAATATTAGAAGTAATATTAGAGTCTTTGAAATGTATGTGTTGAGAGTTCTGTGAGGAACTCTGGTAGTGATCAGAGAGGAGTTGCGGAAAAGCGAGATTAATGTACTGCATGTGTGAGATGTGCAAACCTTTTCACATAAGCCTTTACAAATGCGATTGTTTCAGCAATTATCCTGCATCAAAAGGGACTGAAACCTCTATTGGTTTGGATAAGATTTGAAAGCACATTATTATCACAAACAATATAATATCAAACATGTGAAAGTGAAAATTAAGTGAAACATATTCCAATTTAAGTGTCAAAAAACAAGAATAAAACTGCAAATATGTCTAGCACATGCAACATAAGAATGTTGAGGTAGCCATTATTGACCAACATACTAAACATGTCTAAAAATTTGAAGTTGGTTAAGTGTGTAGTTTACCATACTTTAAAGAAAATATTCATTCATACCTGATCTTAGTCCAAAGTTTCGAGTAGAGCTTCCTCAGGGTTCATTTGTTTCAAAGATACCTCCCCTCACACCGAACGAATCAAGTTTACATCCAATAGCCCAACAGCGTTTCCCCCCCCGCGCCCCCCCCCCCCCCCCCCCCCCCCCCACGACGTGTGAGATCCCCACCGCCGTCCTCCAGAGCCCAACAACCTTGCTCTCTCAGGATCCATTTGTGATTGGTTGCTAGGTCAGCGAGCGATAGGTGAGAGAGGCGAGCGCTGTTATGCGTGCGGGTTTCCCTGGTTACCAAATGCCTTGGTGTTAAAGACAAAGCAAAAAAAAAAAAAAAGACATTGACAAAAGCAGGGTCTCCTGGTTCTGTTGTGTCACCCGGGGGCGCGGTCAGGTTTCAGCGGTGCCGTGGCGTGCGTGGGGGGGTCACCAGGGTGAGAATGGGGATTAGTGAAATCGCTTTGCGGATTGGGAAACAGGTGAAGCAGGGACCCACCGCGCCGGCTCTGTCCGTCTCCACTTTCACCCCCCC
The DNA here is from genome assembly GCF_902167405.1 of Gadus morhua. NCBI lineage: Eukaryota > Metazoa > Chordata > Actinopteri > Gadiformes > Gadidae > Gadus > Gadus morhua. The sequence goes on from NC_044053.1 coordinate 8,005,504, forward strand.
CCCCCCCCCTGAAACCCACATAACCCTCTTTGAGCGTTTTAGGACTTCAAGCTTGGGCCAGGTGCGTTTGTTTAGCACTCAGAGTGGGTGGAGTTGGTCGTGGGGGGGGGGGGGGGGGGGGTGTTGTCTGTTTTAATTTGCACACCTGTCACTATGATAACGGTGGCCTCGGTGACCGGCACCAGGCGTGGCTGCGGCAGACGAAACCTTGGGTCTCTGGGCTAATGGTCACACTGACCCCTCCGCTGCAAGAGAATGTCAGTTAGTGTGCAGACTATTAACCGATGAACACACACAGCGTTAACCCCTACCAAAAACACTACCAACAACATTTAACCGTTCTGATGTTGTTGTTAAATTATGTTAGGTTGTGTTGTATTGTGTTCTGTTCACGTATGTTGTGTTTTAATGTTGTTTGTTGTGTATTGTTATGTTCGGTTGTATATTTTTAGCGATAGGATTTTGTTATGTTGTGTTATTGTGTGCTGTGTTAAGATATGTTTGTATTCTCATAATTTGTTTCTTTGTAAACACTTCTAAAGGACTCACCGACTCCAGACTTGCGATAACTCAAGTGACTTTCACGATGTAGTGGGTGGGAGATGGTTGATTGAGTGTGGAAATGCCAAATATGAGGTATCAGAGTAGTGATGATGTGGTCTTCTTCCGCAGGGTCTAAGTCTGTTCCCTAGTGAAGGTACTGAAGTATTGATTACAAAAATAAAGGAACGTAATGCTCCTTCAGCTCTTTTCTCTTAAAAGCCATGTTTGTTATCCCCTTGGATCATACTCTACACAGCACCTGCAAACACACACACACACACACACACACACACACACACACACACACACACACACACACACACACACACACACACACACACACACAGACACACACACACACACACACACACACACACACACACACACACACACACACACACACACACACACACACACACACATCTTCAGGTCTAAGACCACCAAACCACTGAGCACTGTGGTATTGGGCACAAGCCTTTCATTTCACGGTCATGTCGAGAGAAAGAGAAAGGTAATCATCGCAATGAAATTGACAAGCGTTGTTCAGGATGTTTGAGAGAGAGGTTCTGCCTCATCGCCATTCAACATAAGATGTTTATCTGTGTACGTCATACACTAGGTATGAACCAAACGTCTCCTGTTGTCTGGATGGGTGTCGACCCGCGATGGAACCGTTCAGATTTAAGGGTCTCTCGTTCCACTATGGCTTCCCTCCCAAACGTGTAGTTTCTCCGGAATCCACGGCGCCAGCAGATCATCAAGGCTCAGTGTTCCCCAGGGCGCCATCGGAGACCTTATCAACGTCCATGTTCTATGACGGATGAAGACAAGGCTTCTCCGTACGGGAGACAGAAGTACCGGGGAAGTACCGTCCTGGCCGCTGTACAGTGGAAGTATTGAAGGCCTCCCAGATGCCATTCTCTGGCAGTCGAATAGCAGCAGGCGGATTGTCAAACGTACTTTTCAATTAAAGTAATAGTACTGCTCCGATTACCTGGCCTTGGGTTTCTCTGAGCTGCCTTTTTGTTTTTCTAATTCTTGGCCGTGTTTTGTGGGTAATCCACAATCATGCAGGGATCCCCCTCCATGGTGTATCAAAGAGTCGTCCCATGCGGATAGAGGTTGTCAGTTTGAATCCCGCTAAACACTCACTTGGCTCATGCGGTTGACCTTGGCCCCCCCTCGCCGGGGAGATGGTGCTCCCCGGATCGGCCGTCGGACGCCGCTCCGCCAGCTGACATCATCGTGGAAATGTTCCCCTCTTGTAGGACATGGAGCTTTCCACGGTTGCCAAGGGGATAGCCCTGTCTCTCCCCACCCCGCAACCACGAGCACCAGGGGGGTTCCCCAGCCTCTACCCATGATGTCATCTATTATGGCCCGAGAACAAGGGTTGTGTGGGTGTAGCTCTGACTCTCTGTTTCACTCCGTCCTTCCAAGTCTCTCACTCGCACTGTGAGAGTGTAGCGAAGGGGAATTCCGTGTCCGCGGATGATGTGCGATTGTGAAGGTTTAATATCTCGCTGGGTAGTATAGATCCCACATGGACACATCCACACGCACATACATATAGTAACGCTCACAGTCCCACCCATGCACCATTTTTGGGAGAGCTTCTCGGGCTGTTAGTCAGAAACAGCTACTGGTGCTGTTAATCCACTCCATGAACAGAAAAGAGGTGGTTGACCACATTAGGGAAAGAGACAAAAATAAACAAAGTAAAAGCAGGCCAATGGATCAATCACCAGAAAGTCTGTGAAATATATTGAAAGGAGCAGAGGAGACATTCTTCAGAAGGAGAACATTGTCCTGATGAGGGACAGATGGCATGCTGGTTAGGCACGCCTGAAAGGCACGCCATTTTTACCTTCTGGACAAAATCCCAAAGAACAATGATGTGGTGTAAACGTGGTGGCACAGGGGGGATTCTGGGAAGGTAGGGGAAATGACATCATAACAGTCACACCAGGTCATAATGCAGTAAGTGGTGGGCTCTATTGTGGGACAAAAACTAAAACAATCTTTGCTATAGTAAAGTAAACTGAGATGGAGAGGGGGGGCTAAAGGAGAGATGATAGATCAGCCTCCTTCTTGTTGGACGCCAGAGTAAACTAAGGCGGTTAACAGTTTCTCTTCAAAAACAACAAAAACACCGCCATCTTTTGAGAGTTTGTTGAGCTGACCTCAGTTTTTCTAAGATAAATGAGAAGATTCCCCGGGGAGGAGAAACTTTTCTCTGACACAAAGGGCCACCATAACTCCATCATGTGCAACCCCAGAACCTTGTTCTGGGCCAAGATTTTGCTTCTTCTTCCGGGCACCGAAGGCTGGTTCTCCCTGGGGAGTCCGGGGTCCATGTTAGCTGACAACCTGCCAAGAGGGGGCTAGAGCTTGGGACAGTGGAGAAGCTTGATGTTTGCTGCCGGCAGCTCTGCTGAAGCGTGTCCGATTCCAGCATAAACACAGGGTTCATGTGATGCGATGTCCAACCAAAACCTTTGGGTCACAATGATGCAATATTAATGAGCGAGTTCATTAAAAGTATATGGAAGGTAATTCAGACACAGGCAGACACAGGCTGACCACACACACACACACACACACACGCACAGACAGACAGACAGACAGACAGACAGACAGACAGACAGACAGACAGACAGACAGAGACACACACACACACACACACAAACACACACACACACACACACACACACACACACACACACACACACACACACACACACACACACACACACACACACACACACACACACACACACACACACACACACACACACACACATACATACACAGTTAACTCAAGAGAAGAAATTTTTGGTTACTTTGCTTAGGTTTTTCTTGGCCCTTATTAAACTTGCTGGGCAACCCTCCATTTCAAGATGATAATATCATCAAGCCATGTAGTCAAAAATAGATACTATGGAGCAAATATTACAATGACAAAAAGATATTGTTTTGCGCCCTGATAGACCTGAACGTAATGGGATCTGGTCTGAAGATGTTCCAGCATGTTCCTAACAGATCCCCCCCACACAGTGGAGTGTACAGTTTAGGTGTCTTTAGACCACCCTGTTGGTGGAAAAACCCTGTGGCAGAGTAATGCCACCATTACTGTGACCAGTAAAGAGGTCACATTTAACAGGGTGGCCATCGATCAATACTGTTACGATATAAGGAATAGGGATAGCTTTAGAGTGCTTAGGGTTTTGGTCAGTACTGACATCACACAGAGGGGGCCGTGTTGAGGTGCTCATTAGCGTTAAATTGCAACAGCTGAGGTGAGAGTGTCGGGGAGTGAGCCTGAGTGGAGAGTCTCTGGAGGTGGCTGGATGCAGGTGAGATAATTACACTGTGTACTAATTAAACAGAGCTGTTCGCCTACGGTGGCCCCTAGATAGGTAAGATTGCCCTTTAGGAATAAACCTCAGTAAGAAGTTTAGGAATATACCTCAAGTTCAACGCACCACGTAGGGACAGACCTTAGGTAGCGTGCTGGCAGTGTGCAGCACGGATAATAACGAGTGCGGTAGGTCTGGCGCGTAACAATACTTAGGATGTAAAACCCCCTTCCTTTCCTCCTCCCCTGTTGATTTGTGCTAAATAATGTAGCACTCAAAGCTTGATGTAGTGCAGTTTAACGATGACTACAATCCTCCACGGAGAACTGCCTCATGTAATGAGACTGTGAGTCTAATGCTAGCCCGCTAGTAAGCGCAGGTAGGTTAGCATGTTCTCACGGCTCAATCCTTGGTGTCTAGAAAGTTGGGATGTGGTTCCTGGCCCCCCGCGTGTGAAGAGGGTGGTAACAGTTGGCCGTTAGAGAAACCAGGTGGTCATTTGGTCTCAATTAGACCCAGAATCACAGAGATGGAATCCAGATGGCTGTGGAGCAACGCGTCTCCTGTGTGCAGCCGTGGAACAGATTTGTGGGGTCTTCTCAGGATCCTTTACGTTCCACACGAGGAGGTCGGAAGAAGAGGGAGTGGGTGTCCTCAGAGAGCCGTGTTGGGCTCTCTGTAACCAGGGTTGAACACTACTGCCTTGCTTCATGGTTAACCCCTTCTGGGAGGAGAACTTTGGCCTCCAGTTGGAAGGAGGCCATAGTGCTCTCCAGCTCGTTGGACTGACATAGTGTCCACAGAGCTGGTGATAAGATCAGATGAGGGATAAGAATGAAGGTACTTCATTCATCCCGGTCAAGAAATCTGAGCGTCTGCCCAGAAGTTGACATGAAAAAAGAGATTTAAATTATGTTTGATTTTGAGCATCATACTTGGGTGTCTAGAGTTTGATATTAACCACAAAGGAACAACTTTTGCACAGACAATTCATGAAACCATCCATTGTCCGATGTACATCTTCATGAATCATGAGGAAATGTTGTCGTAGGAAGCTAGCCAGCAACGCTACATTTTAAATGTCTACCTAAGACCATGTTGACAGCCGATCCATCATGCTGAGGGGAAGGAGTTGTAGGGAGTGGTAGCGTAGGAGCACTTAGTGACTGCTTTCCCCTCCCCGTTATCTCCTGAAAATGCCCAGGACTGGGATACTGGCCTGTGAACAGACAACCAATCCCAAGGCTGCCATTTTAAAAGCATCTCCTTAAGGATGCACTTTTTGTCTGTTCTCACGGAGCTGTTATCCACACCAATTAGGGTTTGGTTTCATCCGCTGATTTCCCCCAGACCTCTCCCAGCACCGCTGGCTCTACAGAGGCCTGTCGCTCAGACCTATACTTTAAGTAGTGCAGTATGGCCTGGAATGAGATACATGCTGTCCTCCATGCTTTATTTACTATGTCATCACTACTTTCACTTCTTAACTTCAAGTCACTTAAAGTTGTGCATTTACAGCAAGTTATGTTTAATATATACCCAAGTAAAGGATGATTGAGACTTGTTTGACCTACATGTACATGTTTTAAGTAGAGAGCTGTGATATTGTATTTGTTTAAACAAGTCAAGGTTCAAGAGTAGTTTATTTAACCCTTTACCCCAATTATCGTCTCACAGGGCTTCAGCAGTCCCAGAATTCAAACGCAAGTTGACGTGTTCCCTTAACCCTACGGCCTCAAACACCAGGGGAAAACCACATAGGAAAGCAGAAAACCCAACTACTTTAGATTTAATAAAGGCTATTTGTTTAAAATATGGTCGTTCCTCATTTCTCGTAGCAGATGTAGGTGAAAAAGTTGTGGATTTATCTTGAGTGATATTAGTTTAAATATCCGGCCGTCATCACAGGCTTTTATTAGCTTTTTCCTCTTTGTGTTCACGTGAACGCCTGTCAATATCCGGAGCACTTCCTGTCCAGCTGAGTACTGGAGCAGAGAGGTCCACTCAGCATGTGTGTGTGTGAGTGTGTATGTGTGCGTGTGTGTGTGTTTCCGAACAAAGCTGGCGCCCTGGCATCATTGTTGATGATATCATTGGCACCGTTTCCATGCCAACTGCCAGGTTTACAATACCCCATAGTAGAACACTGTTCCATGATTAACTCTGGAAGAATGTCCTCTTCTTTCCTCCTTGTTTTTTATTTTAACCTTGTCTTTGTTTCTGATGTTTGAGACGTTTTGCATATTCCACATTAGCTTTGTTTAATCGGAAAACGATCAGCATACAAATCCATACGATTCCAGCTGCTGAGGTGCGATTGATGCATTTGCCTGAAAATATGGTGGGGCATGACGTGTCCTGGCATGACATTAGCCATCTGGATCAGCACCAGATCATATCCACACCCATTCAGTAGATTTATCGAGGCTTAAAAAAATACCAAGCACCGGCTCCTTTAATGGTTCTTTCGAAGTTTAAATCACAGGGTTTATGAGCCATGCGGGTTCTGGTGTCGCCTGTCATTTGGGCCCAAGGCCAGACAGATATTTGACTTAGTCTCAGTCGGGGTATTTCCCATGAGAATTCACTGCTTTTGGCTTGGACACCTTGGACGCTTCGGTTGGATCAGCCAAGCCTCATAGACAGGACAAGAAGCATATCACAGATCAAGATTCCCCATTCTCTGATTTTCCAGGTTATCACATTAGTCTGAGGAACGGCATGAATCATGAACCATGTCACTGCATCAAGTGGCCTCCGACTGAGAGACTTAAAGGGTGGGAAGGGATCCTATGCTGGAACGGCGATGAAAGAGGTCTGGAAACACCGGCCTCTGTAATTCCCTCACCACCTCTGCTTGACCGAAAAATTTCAGAATTCAAGCAGATACTCCATCTAGAGTTTCACAACATCTTCGGCCACCTCTGCTGTGTGTAAGCACCTCTGAGTCAGCCGACCTCAGAGCGAGTCCTCAGATACTTTCACACTCTTTGCCCCACACCTTGTTTAGTAATAGAGATGTTAAATCTCAATCAGACTAACCTCTGGAAAAACATTTTAGAATAAATATATAAATAAACCCCAGAGCCTTTTTGGCATGAGGTTGCGTGTGAGCACACTGATCTTTGAATATTACTATTTATATGTGTTTGTCATGAATAATTCCTTGTTTCGTGTCCCATGATTTGACCAAAGGCGTTTTTACATCAACACTCTGACGTGTAACAAAATGAAAAATGCTCAGAACCAATACAAGCTGCTATTAGAGCCTTAAAAAGGAAAGCATGTTTCTGTTGTACCTTCATGCCTCGTTCTCTTGCAGTATGCGTCTGAATGCTATATCAGCCCATTCCGACAGAACAGGGAGAGGAGGGGGTGAAACTGGATCCTCCTTACATGGGACTCGGGGGTCTGGGGGTCTGTGGGGTTTTAGGTGGAGAGCAGCAGGGGATTAAACTAGATTCCCCCGCCCGCCCTGCTCGGTACCCAGGGAAACTTTCACCGGCAGTTGGCTTCAACACATCACACTTGTCGTGCATAGTTTCACCAGTCTCCAGGGAGAAACAAGGAATGCTTTATTTTCCCCAAGAAAGCTGATGCAAGAAACATACAACATTTGAGCTGATTAACATTGATGATTATTAAATAAACCAATATTATTATTATTGCTTTACTTTTATTATTATTATTATTATTATTTAATATTAAAGTATAAGTGTGTGCAGTCGAGGATGTAATGTGTATAGCATGTGTAGAATGTGTTTTGTACTCCTGCAGGGATCTCAGATAGTCACGTGACTTCTATCAAAAGCTTTTTTTTATTTTTCTAAGTCTCACATCAGAATGGTTTCCATGGAGCTGAGCTGAGCTTTCTGTTTGATTTTAGGAACCACACCCCATTCAGGAAACATGTGGACGCTGCACATATGGACATCATATCCTTCATCTGCTCCGTCCATAGATAGACTATTGTTCTGTCAAGATGCATTTTGGCGTGTCCAGATGTTTGTGCGTGTGTGCGTTGCTGCATCCAGATGTGTGTTGTATGTCCGGCTCTATATTGTTTCCATGTGAATAAGCAACCACCCTTTAATGTGGGGCCCGAGAGGGAAGAAAAGGTGGCCGACCTATAGTCATGTGGTGGTTAATGTAGTCACGGTAACACATTCAAATTTTGTACTATTTTTCTAACGCTTACTCAAACCTCTGTTTCCATATTTTCTCTCGCTCTCTTTCTGTCTTCCTCTCACCCTCTATCTTTACTTTCTCTCGTTCATCTCTCTCTTTCATCTCTCTGTTTCTGTCTCTATCTCTGTCTCTCTCTGTGTGTATGTCTGTCTGTCACATGTCCCAGAATGTCTCGCCTGAATCATCTGCTGGACCCTGGCCATCGTCCATAAAGCCGTCCATCAAGCGGTCTCGTCATCCCTAAAAATATGTCTGTCTAACGATGACAGCACCCTAGTCCCGTGCGGCCCAGTGAATAAGTTGTGTCTGTGTGGATTCCTCTGTGACATTCTGATGGACAGACGTGTCCCAGCGCCTCCCCCACCTAAAGATGAGTGGGCAGACAACAGCCGTCTGTGATGGGTCGAGTGCCAGCGGCTCCGAGAAACGGAAAAGAAACAAAACGTGCCCTCTGTCTCGACAATGACCGCATTCTGTGTGCGGCATATGGTTGCCTGTCGCGGCCCACACTTCTAACAAACGCCCCCGCCCTCTCATCCGACCAGCCGACCAGCAGATGGCTTTGTCTCGTGAATGTCAAGGGGAACATCCCGGGCCTTTTTGTCGAGACCTCAACCACTTTAGTCCTGACCCCCCCCCCGACCTCCCCCCGACATCACTTATGGCCCTGAATCAAGGTCTTGTCCAACGTGTGAGAGGTCCCTCTATGATCTCTAACCTACCAAACCGACCGGCAGATTTTGAGGTGGGCTCAAGCCAGACTCAAGCCAGACTCAAGCCAGACTCAAGCCAGACTCAAGCCAGACCAATTTTCATCTGCCGTCATGAGTCTGGCGTTCATCTCTGGAAATAACTCTATAAATGCTATGACGCCGCGTTAGGGTTGCGGTTCGTTAGAGAGGGCTCTTCACATTAGGGCGTGGCGGCCGTGACAGGTGCCAACAGCGGCGGGGTTAGCAAAAGAAGAGGACGGGGAGGAGGAGGGCTGACAGTCAAGCCCAGGCAGCTGCAGGAGGTAGTGAGGGATGCGTGTGGGGCTGACCTTCCCTCTGACTCAACCAACCCCAAGCCCCCCAGCGTCACAATACGTTGACAGTGGCCAGAGACCAGCGTATTGGGTCAGTACCTCTGACCACCCACCTACCCTCTCAGCCAGCCTCCAACGCCCCCACCCTGTTTTTTCTGATCCCATGACGACGTGGATTGATCTTTCCCTCTCTCGTTGCGAGCCCAGCTAAATATTCTGCTGTTATTTTTGCGTTTTGGGTGGGGTGGGGTGGAAGGGGTGATGGGTGTTAACAGGACAAAAGCTGTTTCGATTATAATTGGTGTATAGCGATGTTTTCCATGATGGATCACTCCCTTTCTCTCACTCTTACTACAGTCAATCACTCCCTCTCTCTCTCGCTCTCTCTCACGCTCTCACACACGCTCTCTCTTTCTTGTAAAGTCAGTGGCTCTCATCCACCTGTCTTTAAATACAGAGATCAGTCAGACCCGAGGGAGGAGAGAGCAGACCTAGTACACGCTACAGAGAGGAGGATGACGCAATACCGCTGATGAATGTGTGTGTACATATCGTGTGTGTGTCGTACGTGTAAATGAGTGAGTGAGCGTGTATGTGTGTGTGTGTGTTCATGAGACATGTAGTTAATGCGCAACAAGTAAAGTACGAAAAAAAATGCAGAACCATTGTAAACCTGGTGGTGACCTCCATGTTATTTTGCCGATACCTTTTGCAGGGATGTCAACGTGCCAGTCCTGGGAATTTTTAATAAAAATAAATATGATCTTCTTTTCTTTGATTATGATTCAAAACTGAGGATCCCTTAGCCGTTGCTCTGTTAAAAAACAAAGTTAAACGCTTTGACCTATATTCCTGTTGCTGGGAATATCTTTGACTGTGTAATCAGAGTGATTACTAGTCCCAGGACACTGGAACATGTTTATGTATTATTTATTAATAGACAAACAACCTCGTTATTCAGTAGGATTCTAATGGGGCCAGTAGGTCCTCTCTCGTGGCCCGGTTGTTGACATGTTTATTTTCATTGTTGCCTTGGCAACGATAACAACTCTTCTTCGAGAGCTTAAAATGCAGTCAGGATCTGTTGAGTACTCTTCTTCTGAGGCCCTCCCCAATCGGTTTCCTTCGTTGTTGTTGATAACAAACCTGTTGGCGGTGGAACCCGCGGAAAGACGCCATTGTGCAATAAATAACGATACGCGACTAAGGTGATTAAGTTAGCCGTGATGGTCTGGGAAAGCGCCACTCCGGTGGAACAATGTTGTTCTTGTGCTCCGCGGAGCTCGCGGGGAATGCTTGGGGATGCTCCTCTGCCAGGGTTGGTGGGAGGACTTTAGTACATTGCCGTCTGCTGTGTGTAGGGTCCGGGGTCCCGGCAACAACCAGCACTCCTCCGCCGGCTCCAAAGGGCCTCATTGTGCCATGTACAATGGCTTTCTTTGGTTCCCTCTCCCCGCCGAACCCAGACCCAAAAACCTCCAGGAAAGCCCCCCGCCTTACACAATGAGGGATTATTGAACACGTGCCAAACATGTCCCTTTAAGGAGGGCCGAGGCAAAGCAAAGCGCAACGTTGTGAATGTCTTTTAATTACAGTGTTAGACGGTGTCAGACCTTTGGGTCTTGTTTTTACACATTTGGTGGGGAAAAGCCCAAGTCAGCCAAGATCAGCGAGAGAGGACCGGGGCTTGTTTCAGGGGTCCACTGGATCTTAATGTTCTGTTCAGCCCTTTATTTGGGCCAGGACGCTAACAGGAAAAAGCTTGATTGTTCTGAATTAGGGTTCCATTGAAGCTGTGAATGTTGTCCGGCTTGATGCCGTTTCTCCCTGAGCACGACCGCAATGTGTTTACTTATTAAAAGGGCAGGAAATAGCATTCAACAACATGGCTCTCAATGATTGAATGTGGACTTCCAGGGTGTGGAGTCAAAGCGGCCTTGGCATTATCAGGGTCATTACTACGTAGTGATTTGGATAGATCAAAACAAACATCTCATGCTGTTTGAAGGGCTTGTAAATCAAAAGTTCATCAAAAGCATGTGTCTGGTTAATAGGCCTTCCAGATGTGACAGGCTGCATCTCGCAAATCAAATCCCAAATGCAAACTAAACATTTGCATCTTATTAAATACACATGTGATGTATACCTGACATATACCATTCCTATTTGAAACTGAGCATCGATGGTATTCCACCAGAATATTTTGCGGGTCATGAATGTTTTCACGAAACAAACACTGAAACATGCTGAGTGGTTCAGTAATATCCAGACACATACGTGCGGTCTCCTGAATGTTTCTAATGGCTTTCTGCATACAGAGCAGCCAGGGTGCGTTCACTTATTACTCCCATGTTTCCAGAGGGGTGGAGACGGCGTGCAAAGACAGTCTTCCATTCTGTAAGCACATGAGCTCATTACTGGAGGTGTCTTGGACATAGCACTCAGACCTCTGGATCTTCCTGTACAGAGGTCACTGCGGCTCATTGATTGTTATGTTGAGCACCAATGGAATATAAGGCCATTGAGGTTGGAGATCTCTCCGCTCATCGGATATTGGTGGAAGAAGTATGTTTGAAAGCTACAATGGTGGACAGGGCTGATTTGATGTTGGGGGAAGAGGATGAGTGGGTTTCGAATGCTTCTGGAGCTTTTGGAGTCTGGTACAGCTCATTGGACGTTCAGGGGATGGCTTAGAAAGAAGAAGCAGATTGAACAAGGTCATGGCCCCGTTATTGGGCCCTCGATCAGGGGCCGTCCTGGTTCTCCCAACAGGAGAGCCATTGTGTTGGCGCTGCGAGGCCCACACCGCCGTACACACAGGTCATGCGGGTTGTCAGTGTTCATCACCGCAATTGGCGTGGAACATTTTTGTCTCACAAAGCCAACACACGGCAACATGTAGCGACGAGGCCTTCATCTACATACTCTGTTCACCGCCTCCTCCTTCCATATAACCCTCATCACGCCGCGCCTTGCCACGCCATGACACGCTTCGTTAGCTGGGGGGATCGGGGAGGGGACATCAGCGGCTTAATGGCCAGAAACATTCTATCATGATGTGCCATAACGAACTTTAAATAGAGTTTCATATGGGTTTGGGGAGGGGGATCTTGGGGGCTGTTAATGAAGACCACATGCAGGGACCACACCTAGCTCATGGTTTCAAGGATTGTATGATTCAAGAGTTCTAGTTCTAGTTCAAGGCATCTCCCAGAAATGTATCCGCGGTGCCATTATTACGTGAACCTTCCAATGCTATTTTTTTTGTGTGCAATTCGGGCAGCAGATCAAGTGGAGCACGATGACCCCTAACCCCAAAGCAAACACAGATCCTGAGAGCGGGTATTCACACTCAGTCACGCAGCTTTCACTTTAACTCCGGACAAATGTTGTGCTATCCCCTGGGTCTGCCGGGTCAGAGGGAGAGGAGTTTGAGGTCCAACAACAGCCGTTTAGAACAGAAATGAGTGGGGTGACACAAGCATTTGGTCCTATTTTTTTTTTAAGACCTCAAAAAAGAAACAGAGAAGAAAAACAGAGACAGCTTCGCAACACTGTAAGTGAACACAGTTAATGTATTTGGCATGTCCTTTTTCGATTAAACATTACAAATGGCCAGAAGGGAACAAGACATTAGGCTGAATGTGTCAAATACAGTAATGGAGGCATTGGATCATCATTTTACCACATTGAACTAATCTCGTTAAAAAGATTTTTATACGGCCAGTCTGTTAAGCATTTTTTATAGAGTTGAGGACATTTGCAATCTAGGGTCTTCAAAATGGCAGTATAGTACAGGACTACAGTACAGTTTTCCACATGGCAGTACAGTACAGTAATATTGATGATTTAGATATCTTAGATTATCATTTGTTTCTTCCATTGAGGGGAAGGTACCTCTATTCTTCAATAGTTATTACGACCATAATCGTGGTTATGAAAATACATGAACAGCAACAGCAACACAGGCTTTTGTAAAGACACACCATATACATTTTTTAAAAACAGAAAAATAAAAATCTGTCATACAGGCAGAATTTAACAGACATGGATGCTTTATCTTCATAGAATATATTCAACACATCCTTCAAAACGACAACAATGATAAATTGTCAGGCTGTAACTTGAGATAAAAACATTGGACTTCTGGAAAGTGCTTCATGGAACATGTGGAGGGTTTACTGAAACTACACCGGCAGAGTGTTTATGATTTGTGTCCCATGTCCAAATATACCTGATGATAGCTCAGAAATGTGTAAACAACATCCTTAATAATTCTGTGCCTTTCCACTCACTAGCTTTGCAAGGTTTGCGTTAAAAAAGTTGACACTTTCTTTCCTGTTATGCAGGTAAACCACCAAACAAGCGAGTAGGCCTAGTAGTTGTGTAAAAAATCCTTCCTTCGTCCATCTCATCCCAGAATAGCTGCTTAGCTAGGTTGTCCAAAAAGGACGTGAACCCCTTTATATCTCCTACTGAAAAGCCTCACGAGATGGCAGGTCCCCAATACTGAACACCCAGGAGCCACGAATCGTCTCTCATCACTCGTCCACAAAGGCCACGCGGTACGTGAGCTGGTGGCCATTGTCCCAGGCATACAGCAGCCTCTCCTTGGGGTTATAGTCGATCTGCGTGGTGTAGGCGTACTCGTTGACGAAGGGCAGGTGCGGCACGGCCTCTGTGCTGGTGTGGGTGTCGTAGGCGTAGCTCACCTCGCCGTTCTTCTGGTTGTACGTGTCCACGGCATAGAGTACGCCACAGATGATGAAGCAGTTCCCGTACGAGTTCCTCTTCAGCCCCGTCCGCCAAGTGGTCTCCTTCTTGACTGAAAGGTCGCCGGGGTCCAGCCGGCTGATCATGATCACCTCGTGCTGGTAGTAGTCGTAGTCCATGGCCGGGTAGATGACCCACAGCCCGCTTTCGTCCACCGCAAAGTCGATGTCCGAGTGGCCCCTCCACTTCCAGGGGGTGGTGTCCTCGTAGACCACGTCGTGGAGCAGGGTCCAGGCCGACACGTAGCGCATGCGCAGGTCGTACTTGATGATGTTCTTGGTGAACGCCCGGTTGTAGTAGAAGGCGCCGTTGTAGACCACGTGGCCCGTGCCGATCCAGTTGTAGGGCAGCTTGTAGAGGTTGCTCCAGCGACCTGGCACATGATACAGAACGTCGTCATGGTCGCACACGTAGCGAATTAAGACTTTCAAATAAAAAACATAACTGCTAAAACATAACATTCACAGAGAGGGTTACAAATATACCCTGCGGCCCCAATTTCACAATATTGGAGAATAGTCTCCACCGACAATTACAAGTGATGATGAGTTCTACACTGTAAATTGATCCGTCTTGATGTTCTTCTGGGCTCTAAGTCTCCATCGTTGAAATAGCCTGACATTGCCAGACCAATTCACAATTGCATATTAGCTTTGGAACCTCTTCCTCTAACCAAATTTCCAAGGGGAATCAACGGGGGCAGTCCAAAATGCAACATTTGGACCCAATTGGATATACAAACAACCAATCAGAGCAACGGAACGTGTAACACACCAGCGGCAGCCATCTTGGCTGTTTATGAAAATGCCTCAACTGCGGTCCCATAAGAAACTCCTCCTATACAGTCATCGCATCAAACCCGCCCCATGTTAGATCATCTGTTTGTATTTGCCCGGCCCGGGCCAGGTCTACCGGAAATCTGTCTGAATGGGAGGGGTGCCAGAGACATATGCCATAGAAAATAAAACATGAGCTTGCAGATTCGTCTGTTTCCCAGGCCATCTTTCTAATGCAACTCCAAGATGTACCCGAGTTATAGAGCGGGTAAAACTCCTTCAATCTCAGTTGATCCAGTTTGTTAGCTACCTTCCACGGCTACAGCAAGCTGTGTTTTTGTGCCAAAAGGTTTGATGTCTTGGGAACAAGGGATGCTCAGAGGAAAGTGAATCATAACACATAAGCCAAAACAAAAATAAGCTACCCTGAACGGAAATTGTAAAGGAGAAAAAACTGGCTTCATTGTTGTTGGAGAAGCCAGTATTTTGATTAAGCATGTTTCCTTAATCTCTGATAAATTATCAGGGTCATTTTAATATTCAAGACAATTACAATTATTACCTATTTGAAACCTGGAACTTGGAGCTGGTCAGAAAATGTTGAATGGTATCCTTGGGGAACAAATGCATTCAATTCCAGTCAGGAATTCCAATCTACTCTAATAAACTTCCAAAAGACAGGAAGTGGAAGTGGGATTTAGAGAATGACGTTCTCTCCCCCCGGCAGAGGCATAAAACACACAAACAGGAGAGACATCCCCCCCTCCCACCCCATCCCTAAGTCTTCTAATCCCCTGCACTGTGTCTGGTTCAAAGGAAAGGCCAGGGCACATGTCAACCTCAGCAGGGATCTCGACCGCTCCGCATGAGAGCCAGTCATCTGAAGGGGCCTGTGAGCTCAACACACGCTGCAGGACGCACCGGGATGGACCCGCGGTTCAAGAGCCCGTTGTCAAAGCACATCTCAATCAACGCGGCCGCAGTCTTTAGCGGCTGATCTTAGCTCTCTTAAGAGAGCCTAATCCAATTCTCCAGTTGAGTTACATTGCTGAAAGAGCTGATTCTCCCACCCAGGGAAGCTGTGAAACAACCAAGACCGGCATTCCAGACTCCTCATCAGCCTCATGAAGCTCACTGAGTCATCCGCTGGGATCAGTGTCAACGACGACAACCGGGAAAACAGGAATACGGGCCAATTAAATCCTACCCAAAATTAAATACTCATCCATACACTCACCTTGTTTGAAATTCTCCAGGTTGCGGAACTCGATGAGGTTGTTGCCGTAGTAATAGTTGGTGACGTAGATCTTGGAAACCTTGGCGAGCGGGTCCTTCATCCAGGCTCCCTCGTTGCGTCCGTACGAGTGCTGCTTCACCGGGGCTTCGATGGACTGCAGCGTCCCCTCACACTCCATGATCTTCCCTGTTGGGAATGCAGAGAACACAAGGACATGAGAACACTCCAGGATCTTCCCTGGTAGGAACGCAGAAGAACACAAGAGGAACACAAGGAAATGAGAACATTCCAGGATCTTCCCTGTTGGGTACCAAGAGGAACACACGGAAATGAGAACACTCCAGGATCTTCCCTGTTAGGAACCCAGAGGAACACAAGGACATGAGAACACTCCAGGATCTTCCCAGTTGGGAACCCAGAGGAATAACGAATAAACGGCTCAGGAATAAGAAGAAGAGGCTCAGCTCCCTAGCAGTAAGAGAGACAACTGTTTTCCATTAACGCTGCTAAGTCTTTTAAATCATCCCCATTTCACAGTCACACATCGAGACGCCAGCGGCTGATTTGGTGTTAAGTTGGCAGCTCTCTCCTCACACGGCCTGAGGATAATAGAGCAATGATGTAATTTACAGCATGCATTGAAGCTACAGTCAGCGGGAAATTAATTAGACCTGGCCCCCATAAAGAGACGATATATGAAGCAACTAATAAAACATCCAAATCCAAATCAAATCGAAAATCGTAAAAAAAGAAATTGACTACTGTTGCAGGACCACAACCAAATAAATCTGATAGTCATGCTGAGAGCCATTTACATCATGAACATGCTTCCCCTCCTTAATAGGAAAGCTTTAATGGGGAGACATTGATTGAACGCTAATACACAGCTGGATGGCAAAGACATGTAAATATCATAGCAGCTCTTTAATGACATGTATCTACTTTCACTGTAAGTCACTTTTCATAAATGCGCCTCTAAAATAACGAAATAGTTTCTGTACACATTAATATCACACCTGTTGCTTTAAAGTTTAGAGGGCAGCTTTAAAGCCATCTCTGGTTGTTTCTGAAGCGTGTATACCTGCTCTGTGGAGGAGTGGCTGGCTGTTGTTGTCCGAGTTGTCCAGTGTCAACACTATAGTCGGTGCTGGCCTCTCAATCCTGGGGGTAGAGGAGGTGGGCACCATGGTGGTGGTGGTGGAGGTGGTAGTCTTTCGAGTGGTGGTGGTGGTGGTGGAGGCGGTGGTAGTGAAGGAGGTGGTGGGGTCTTCATCGCTGTCCTCAGGCGGGGCTGTGTTCATCTCCAGGTTCTCCAGGACCAGCTCTGTTTCCGTCTCCTCCGACTGGCTGCCTTTGATTTGGTGGACGTTGTGGGTCTTGGCGGAGTGGTCTGCAGGATGGAAACACAGCAGCAGCAGGGAGTCAAGTCATGGGAGACAAAGTAAAGGATATCAGAGACTCAGAGCCTACGGAGATAGTTTTCATTCTAAATAAACCCGGCTTGTCCGAGGTGAACAAGATCCTTGAGGAATTCCGTGGCACCGTCATTCTCTTCAAGGGGTACGTCGTCTCCCTCCCCTGGGCTGACTCCACCACGCCTGATGGAGGGCAGTGTTTGATAGCTCCACTACATCTGCATGCACTGTGTAAACCAGCTCTGCCTCATTGCCTCACAGTCCTCCACCGCTTCCACTTCAAAGGGAAACTTATTTGCTATGCAATCCAGAGTGAATGCCAGCTTCCCCCCCCCTCTGTCTCTCTCTTTCTCCCCCTGCCTCTACTCCCTCTCCATAGCCACTCCCCCCCCCCCCCCCCTCAAAGCACACAGCTTTAAGTTCCACAGCACCATCAACCGTATCAAGTCTAGGATAGAAGGCAGAGGAGACAGAGAAGGAAAACAGGAAAAAACACTGGAAGACAATTTTCAAACAACAATAAGCTCAACCCTGAGTAAAATAAAAAGAGCAACCAGCCTGTAGTTGAAGGAATGTCTTTGTAACTTATTTATTTACCTCAAGGCAGGTGTACAAAGTTCTTAAAGCGTAATGATTAAACATTTCATGATCATTAGGAACTGACCAAAGGTTTTTTGCTACTAAAGAAGGTCGACAGGTATCACTGAAAAACAATGATTGACCTAATTACTAGCTGAAGAGTTTTACTTGAGATAGATTCCTCAGTGTTTTCTGAGGATTCAGCTGCGTAGCATGGGCCATCCTGCCTCAGTACGGCAGGGAGATAATGGAAACAAGTCCCAAAAGGTTTTTTATCCCCGCGCCTGTAAAAAGGTCAGCCAGGGTGGACTGAGGCTCGGCTAGACGAGACAGGCGAGTGTCTAGCAGAACACAGGCTGTGACTGAGCAACGCTGCACGCTAAGGGTGCTAACGTGGCGTGGATAAACACTGGGGAGCGTTGGATGGAGACAGGAAGTGGTGTCTGTAGAGAGTTTCTGGGTGTGAGGGGTGAAGCCCAGCCATGTCAAGGATGTGGCGGTTGGTGCCTCGGCAATTATCTCCAGGAATTAGTAAATAAAAGAACTGGCTCTCCATTATCTCCAGGTATTTAGTCATTGACAAATCAGTTATTTTTTGCACATCTCGCCCTAAAGTGAGGAGACCAGCTCGGTTTCAAACAATCAATATAAGAATGGTGATCAAACATTCATCGGTTAATATCCAGTATGAACGACTATGTAATTCCTGTATTCCAAGGAAGTTGGTGGGTGGGGCATGTGAACTAACATTTTTTTTTTAATACATTTGCAGAGTAGCAGGTAAAGCAAACGATAGGTTAATTCCGGGCAGGAAGTTAGGGGGTTGGTACGGGCTCTGCTTCACCTCTCCCAGCAGTGCCGTGGTCGTCGTGGTCGCTCTTGGAGGCCTTGTAATAGGTAATCCCCCGAATCACCCCGGGCTGGTGTCCTAGCACCTTCTCCTTGGAGCCGGGGTCTGGCTTGGTGGGTTTGGCCGGCTTTGACAGCTCTTTCTTGGGCTTCACCGGCTTCTCTTTGGCTGCTTTAGGACTAGCCGACTTTTTGGGACTGGCCTTTCCATCCTTGATCTTCTCTTCAGCCGTTCCCTGAGGAAATATGGGATTTATTATTATCCAGATATCAGATGTTTGATTCAGAACAGCATTCATAAGTTATTTGCCAAGATGTGGAAACAGAGTTGTATTCTTCATTAATAACCCTCGACCAGAATGAAATAGTTTACAGAGAAAAATTCCCTGAATGGATTCAGAGATGGGCTTTTAATTCTTCAGAAACTCCTAGTTCAGATGTGTTTTAATGGTGTAAATAGCTGCGGAAGAAAAGTGTCATAGTGCAGGTTTATGTAAGACAAAGTTGTCAGAAAATAGAAGATTAGTAATGGGTGAATCCATCAAGACTGTGGGCTAGTCTGTTTAGCCAACACATTAAACGAGTCATCAACACATGGCAGTTAGGCAGTTATTGTGGGCTTCCCAGGATGGGTATTGGGTGGGATAAAATACCTGCTCCCTGTTCTCCGTGGAGTCCTTCTGTAGGAGCTGCAGTCCCAGGCTGGAGATATCCTTCTTGATGCTGATCATGACGTTGGAGTAGTTCTCGTACCGCTTGAACTGATTGGTCAGAGTCACCATGCTGTCACGGACAAAGTCGTTGTCTCGTGTCAGGTTTGTCTTGATGGTCTGTGAAACAGTGTGTCACAAAAAGCACATATATGAAGGATGCATTATGGTTATATGAGTTAGAATTTGTTTCATACAGACATGTGTGGGTAAGAACATGATGAACAACAGTAAATAAAAATAATAATAAGTAATGAGAAAGACTGTGGTTTATATGTTGCAGTTTTTCAAAATATTCAAAATACATTATTTATTTATTCCTGACTGTACTTATTTATTCTTCTGGTCACTCTTCTCACCTCCTCCAGGGTGTTCATCTGGGTCACCACCTTGTTGATGTAGGAGTGGACCTTCAACATGTCCATGCTGTACAGAGTTCCTTCCAGCACGTCAATCATCGTCTGGAGCTGAGCATACCATGAGCACAACAAGAAGAGCACGTTCAATGTTCACACTCAAATTCTGAATACTTTATTAATCCCCAACGAATGGTTGGTGGATGATTTGGTGTTTGTAATAATTCCTCTGCTCGGATAAATTATAAAAAAAATCATAAGAGAGAATAGAAAATAAAAAATCTGTTAATATAAACACAAAAAGGATTAAACATGTGAATCCGTACATTTGAAAAATGTACAGCAAACATGAACGTACAGACAAATTGGTGTAAATGTAAAGTCCCTCAAACGCTCATCGACCAAACGCTGGCATTAATTCCAATCCTCACGCACTTATTTTGATGAACAGTATTGACCCCCATCCGCTGCTCTGCAAGGCGGATCCTTATTCAATTAACGGTTGAAAGAACTATACCAGCACCCCCATCTCCAACATCAACCCTTAACTCTCTAAAGCACTGAACATTTTACCTGTCCGTCCGTCTCTCTCTCTCTCTCTCTCTCTCTCTCTCTCTCTCTCTCTCTCTCTCTCTCTCTCTCTCTCTCTCTCTCACACACTCTCTCACACACTTTCTCACACACTCTCTATCTATCTACACTCTTGGTTGAGGTGTCTTCTATTGGGTTCATTTATGAAATGAAAGGTTTCTCTGTAGTCTGGTCAAACATCTGGATGTACTTTGGGGCTTATCGCGTGGAACACAGTGTTCCTCCTAATGTCCACGTAAAGATAGGGAGGAGGCTCAGTATCCACCCCGAGAATCCATTGGAAACACAAATTTGCCATGGTTAGATACAGCTTTGCTTTCACCACTTACTATTTACTATTTGGCAGACACTTTGATCCAAGCATAAATGTGATAGATGTCGTTAAGGGGCAGGTCCCCCTACAGGTAGAGATTGTTTCTCTGAACCAAGAACCTTTCAGCTTAGGAGTTAAACACACATAAACCACTTACTATCCAGCCCCACTTATTGTGGCTAGGTCTTCCATCACTACCCTGAAGTCCTGCCTCTATGTCTTCCTGTACTAATGTAGTTAAGCACTTAGCGCAAGATGGTTATTGATTGCAAGGGTCAAAGGTCATGTGTGAGAGGCTGATTAAGAGAAGTGTCGGTGGGTGTGTGTGTAAGGGGTTAATGGATATAGGTTAATGGGTCCCTACAAATAAATTATTATAGATGACCGAATCCTATACCATTATCTTATGAAACTGTATTGGTAGTCCTATATTAGAGATAGTATTAGTATGCTCATATGTGGCTCATAAGTCCAATATAAGACGTGGTAGTAGTGTTGTTAGAAAACATAACAGACTATGGCTATGATGAAGCCGGTGATGATAAAAAAGTCTTAGCATTAGTCTGTAGCATAGCCTCTAGCTTCAGGGGCATTCTTCCCTAGGCATTAGCATGTGTTAGTAAAGTGAAAGCATCATAACCTGATCAACATCGAGCCTAGGGATCAATAACGGATCAATAACGAGTCAATGTTTCATTCTGACAAAAAGGCAACAACCAGATGTTTAGGCGACCAGCTGGGGAGTTTGCCAGGAACCAAGGATGATGCCAGCCACCCTCTAGACTAGACAACCTGCTATTACTAAATAACTGCTAGAAGGCATAGAAGGTCAGATTTTGTTGCGTCGACTCGTTAACCTTGTCAAGCACTTTGTTTTTTGGCCAATAATAATATAAAGGAAAGTTTGAGTGATTTGAAGATCGGAATAGATACACTTTTCACAATATAATTGACCGAAAGTTCAGTGAACCAAGATTCAGCTCATTTAGATACACCTCATACAAGAGTAGCTAGGGATATTATATAAAAGCCTTAAGGAAATTTAATATTTCCACTTCCTAACCCTATCCGAAGCGGCTTACAATGAGCTCCGATGTAACCTGTCATTAAGGACCAGGTAGGGGGTAGCAAAACCTTTTAGCTCCCCCTCCTCCCCTCTCACCTTGAGGAGCTCCGGGGCCTGTTTCTTCAGCTTCTCCATCTTCCACTCGTTCTCGCAGGGGTTGAGCGAGGAGGGCGGGGCCGTGCAGGAGCACTTGCAGTCGGACCCGGAGCTGACCGTCTCCACGGTGTAGAAGTCCTCCACGCGCGCTCTGCCTGTCTTCAGCCGCTGGCAGGCGTCCCGGGTCAACGGACGCATGATGCACTTGCAGCGGCAGTCGGAGCCCTCCGACGTCATACGCACCTGATCAGAGTCCCCGAAGATCTGGGGGGAGAGCAAGAGAGGGAGAGAGGGGGAGGGGGAGGGAGAGAGAGAGAGAGAGAGAGAGAGAGAGAGAGAGAGAGAGAGAGAGAGAGAGAGAGAGAGAGAGAGAGAGAGAGAGAGAATGCTTTGTTATGTTTCATTTTAACATTTTATCATTTTATTTGTATGTAGTGGAGTGGAGGAGTGAGAGAAGGGGGGGAGGATAGGAGGTAAGGGGACAGAGAGAGTAGGAGAGAAGGAGATTGAGCTAGGGAGTGAGAGAGGACGGGATAAAGATGGGGCATAAGAGAGAGTAAGAGAGAAGAAAGGATAAATAGAAGAAAAGATAGACTCAAAAGAGATAGAAAATAGGGTGTTGAGGCATACTGGCGTGGATTCAGAGTGTGTCTTTGATACAATCGTACACATGTGGTTCCTTCAGTGATTAAACATTTATAGTTTTGCACTGTAGTTTGTGTCTGAGCTATAACATCTTGCTATTCTTCTCTCAATTCAACCCTTCAATACATCCTTGGCCCTTTCATACCCAATGCAAACAGTTGGCCACTAATACCAGAGAGCATAGAAAAACAAGCCTGTTGACCGTCTATTTTTGTGTAAATTGGTGGTCACTGTGTACAGAAGCCATGAGGAGACCACCATGAGTAGAGCAGTTGTAGTGAACATATGTTTCACCGACTCCTCCAGATTATCACTGCAAAAGCCTGAGCATGAAGCATGAAGCCCAATGGGTATTGCACCAACAACTAGATCAAAAGAGATTGATGACAAGTTTAATCACCGCAATAAAACAGACCTTTTTAATGCTTGTAGAATACCATTGCTTGGAAAAGTGTCAGAAAATGACAACTTAATTTCAAGATCAGTTTATGTGGTGGTTGGATTGTTTTGTTAACAGTGCTACATCACAAATAACCCCAATTTTATGTCCTGAAACAATGTTTTGCTAGTCTTACAAACCAGTATTGGCAGAAAGCTTGAATCTGGGTAAACAGGGTGTTTCACATATTACTCATACTGTTAAGACCAATCATGTTTCTGGAAGCGTGTCAATGGCAAACAAGATCACAGCCAGCAGTAGTAAACCGTAAAAAGAAATCTCGAGAAAGGTTTCAAATCAATACCATGTGGACTGGCCAGTGTAGAAATACACTTCTTAAAATCCCCTTCCGAAAGCTTCTCACACTCGCGCAAATTAGTTTTCTTCGGCAGATTATCTCCTGGTAACGAAACAGGAAAGTACGCGTGATTCTGCCCCTTGCAGTTCTTGGCTTCCTGCCTAGTCTATGTGCCTTCTCCCCCAATACATTGTCATAATATAGTTGACTACTTGATACAAGATTACGTACCTGCAACTCTATGTTTCCCCAGTTCACTGGACCAGCCCACTTCTCATCAGTCGACAGCTACATTGAGTTGCAATTAGTGAACGTGCATCATGTTCCTCAGTTTCCACATTCTCAGACACGCTGCCATCATAGTCAGAGGAAGGCGATCCACTAGCCGGGTATCCAATGGCTCTGATCCAGATAACAAAAAAACAGTGAGCCTCAACTCACCACTTGTACTCATCAATTATTTGGACACTGATTGTACAAGTCTTCCACCGTTCTTAAAAAAACAAACGGTAAGTGAACGTGTCCCAGGCCAGACACGAGTGATGGTGTAATGAGTCAATTTCAGCGCAGAGAGATTTTCGGGTGGTGTTCAGGGGTGGTGGGAATGGAGGGAGGGGTTCAAGTTGGGGGGAAGGTGTAGGTAGGGAGGTGTTCTGGGAGAAGGGGGGAGGGAGCTGTTCAGGGTGGAGGCATCGAAGGGAGGTGTTCAAGCCAAGGTGGAGGCGACGGAGGGAGGTGTTCAAGCCAAGGTGGAGGCGACGGAGGGAGGTGTTCAAGCCAAGGTGGAGGCGTCGGAGGGAGGTGTTCAAGCCAAGGTGGAGGCGTCGGAGGGAGGTGTTCAATAGCATGAAGGCGGGGAGAGGTGTTCAGGGTGGAGGCTTCAGACATGTCATCTCTCTTTTTATATCCCAAGAGCCTGTACCGGTGAACCAGGGGCCCTCAACCAGGGGCCCACATGTGGTAGCATTCAGGCTGTCAGAGGAATGCATCTTCCCAGAGATACATCAAGGAGCTCGGCCGCTGCCTCTGTCCTCCTGTCTGACAGCAGCTCCCTGAACACTCTGTCGGAACTGATGTAACGTCTCAAACAGCACACGTACAGCCCTGCTGCTAGGGACACTGCAGTTAGTGTTATAGAGAGACCTACTGTTTACATCCCAGGTCAAGGAAGAGATACTGCAGCATGAAACAGAGCTTTCTCTCGGGTGGAGGTCACTGAACCGCAGTACATCCCAGGTGAAGTGTGAAGGTTGTTTGGATGGATAGCATCAGGAGGAAAGCAGACAGTTACTGTCTGCCTCTCATCCTGTGGTACTCAACCTTGGCATTACGTAATATGCATAAGAGGTTGTGGGATAGTGCTGACATATAATAATGCACATACATATAATAATGCACATTTGCAAGCCTCTAAAATTATGCAGTGTGTTGTGATGCGCATTTTCACTGGGGAATTGATATTAAGTGCAGATATTGATTGGGTTCAGTTGTGTGTGGAAGAAGATGCACAAACAAGTGAGATTTTCGGTCTCATATGGCAAAAAAGGATGGGATGGGAACCTTCGTCTTATTTCTCTGAGCCAGGCAACCAATCGCAGAGTGGTATGATATTTGTGAGAACCTTTAAAATTACTTCAAGAGGATGGGCATATTTAAGACTGGCAGCCAATCAAAGATGCCTCAGGATCTTAAGGGTCTTTCTATTCCACTTTTAGTATTCCTTTTCGAGAGCATCTGAGAGTTTTTGTGAGCCTAGTTCTGTTTTGACCTTAACTGAGGTAACTGAATAGTTATCATGTGCAGCTGCCAATGACAGATGCTACATGTAGGTGAAGAATAATTGAGCAAAAATTGTACAAGAAATACAAAGTCTTGAATGACTGAATGCCAATAAACTAATCACGCTAGCAACATTGTGTATGTGTGTGTGTGTGTGCGCGTGTGATTGGGTGAGTGTGTGTGTCGGAGTTTGAGAGTGTTTGAGATTGTATTTGCGTGTGCGTGTGTGTGTGTATGTGTGTGCTTGTAAGATTGAGTGTGTAAAGTGTGTGCATTTGTGAGTGTGCTCAAGGTAGTTGGCTCATTAGTCAAGGAATGCGAGTTGCGTGAAGGGGAGGGAGGCGGTTGTGGGGGGGGATACAGCTAAAGCGGTGTGGGGGGGGGGGGGGGGGTATTAACTTCTAGTCCGCCCCACAGTCATTGACAAGGGTCTGATGCCAGGG